>NW_028150090.1:0-9000 GCF_964638095.1 Poromitra crassiceps | reverse complement strand
AGAAGACGAGGAGGAGGAGGAGAACATGCCGGCATCCTGCCCACCCCACCAGGAGAACAAATCGGGAGTCTCTTTCAACCCAGAGGTGAGGTGAAAGTTTGATGAAGTGAAACTTGAATTTTCTTCTCCTGATGGGTTATTCTTGAGTCGTTTTTATGCCTCCACCGGCGATAGCCAGGCCGGAGGCATCATGGTTTCGGGTTGTCCGTCGGTCCGATGTTCGTTAATGCGATATCTCAGGAACGCCTGGAAAGAATTTCTTCCAATTTGGCTCAAACGTCGACTTGGACTCAAGGATCAACTGATTAGATTTTGGTGGTCAAAGGTCAAGGTCACTGTGACCTCACAAATGCCATTTTCAAGCTCGTTAACGCGACATCTCAGGAGCACCTTGACGAGATTTCTTCAAATTTGCCTCAAACGTCCACTTGGACTCAAGGATGAACTGATGACATTTTGGTGGGCAAAGTTCAAGGTCACTGTGACATCACAAACGCTATTTTCTTGCCCGTTAACGCGATATCTCAGGAACGACTGAGTTGATGCAATTTCATCAAATTTGGCTCAATTTGGCTATTCTAATGTGTTGTGTGTTTGCAGGATGATGACCTGGAGGAGGGGGAGATCAGAACACGGTTCAAGTACAACTGCAGGTTCTTCCTGAAAGGTAGGTGGTTACAAAGCTCTTTAGTAGTGCTGGGCAATATATCAATATTATATCGATGTTGTAGGGCAGGGAGCAGGTGGAAGAAAATCTAGAGAAGTGGAGACATGCGCTGGAGAGAAGAGGGATGAAAATAAGTAGAAGTAAGACAGAGTATATGTGTGTGAACGGGAGGGAAGATGGAGGGGGGGTGAAGATGCAGGGAGTAGAGGTACCAAAAGTGGAGGAGTTTAGATACTTGGGGTCAACCGTGCAGAGTAGTGGGGACTGTGGCAAGGAGGTAAAGAAGAGAGTGCAGGCGGGGTGGTGCGGGTGGAGAAGGATGACTGGGGTGATCTGTGACAGAAGGGTACCAGCGAGAGTGAAGGGAAAGGTCTACAGCAGGGTAGTGAGACCAGCCATGCTGTACGGTCTAGAGACGGTGGCACTGACCAACAGGCAGGTGGCAGAGCTGGAGGTGGCAGAGATGAAGATGTTACGCTTCTCTCTGGGAGTGACGAGGCTGGACAAGATAAAGAACGATTACATCCGAGGAACCGCCCATGTCGCGCAGTTTGGACAGAAAGTGAGAGAGGCAAGACTGAGATGGTATGGACATGTGCGGAGGAGGGAGGTGGGGTACATCGGGAGGAGGATGCTGGAGATGGAGCTGCCAGGAAAGAGGAGGAGGGGAAGGCCCAAGAGGAGGTTCATGGACGCAGTGAAAGAGGACATGCAGGCAGCGGGCGTGACGGAGGACGATGCAGAGGACAGAAACCGATGGAAACAGATGATCCGCTGTGGCGACCCCTGACGGGAATAGCCGAAAGAAGAAGAAGATATCGATGTTGTGATGTGGATTACATTGACAGATACAATTTTGGCAGGTTAATTGTACAATCCAAGTTTGCCATGTCCGTTTCTCAAGGCCCAGTACACATTTTCTTCAGATTACTTCACAATCAAACTGTAGCCTCCAGTGGGTTATGTCCCAGCTCTTTTAACTCTATTAGCTCTATGTTTTTAAACCTTTCCAAATGATATAGCCATCTAAAGTAAATAAAGGCTTTTTACTTTATGCCAGAAGAGTGCCTTGGACCTTTCTTCTTTTGTGTAGCCTCCAGAGGCTTGAAGGTCTCCTAGTTTGTATATAACTGTAACTTTGTAAATATGCTTGCAGGCTTCTTCCACCATTTCTCTGCAGGTATCCCAGTTACATCCCGGTTACATCCCTAGCAGGATTTTTTTTTGTCAACTTTATTCACATCGTACTACTACCGGTACTTTAAATGCAAACACCTTCCTACAAAGCACACAAAGTTAAAAGAAAAGAAGAACACACCAGGCTTGAATGGGAAGTGCTCTTATGACATCACTGATGATGTCGCAATGCCTATGACCTCATCAGCAAAGCGATAATGGCGCGCGCCTCCGAGAGCCTGGTCGTCAGGGGTCGCACCTCGCAGATTCCAGGCCGACTGGCTGCACTCTCCACTCGGCAACACGAAGGCAGCTGGCTGCCTGCGGCTCGCTGAGCTCCACTCAGCCTCCCGTCAAAAGGCTCTTCCCGAGGGGAGCGCCACAACACGCTGAATCCCACTCGGATTTGGAGGCGGAACACGCCAGGATTGGCCAAAGCCCAATCCAGTCCCCCAGAATGTCAAATAAAATCATCGACATGATACTATGACCCGCCTCTCAGCCTGTCATCTCAGACAAATTATGTTTTCAGTCTGAAAGGGACTCAGACGCACACGACGAACGGGTTCAGTTCAACTTTAAGCTTCCTCTCCCTTAGCCTCGAGACTAGAGTGTGTGCTGATTGAGAAAAATGTCTCCTTTACTTCTACTTGTACACACTACACGCCCAATGGTTGTCAGTCGCTGTTCCTTTCACAGTACACAACCTGCTGTTTTGTAATCACGAGTGTTTGTGTCCTCGTGCTTTTCACACTATAGGGGATCACACATTACACCGACGAGTCCACAAACATACTCTCACACGAAAAAAACACACACACACACACTCGCACACACACTCGCACAAACAATGAGTCATTCTACACAATTGGTTCAAAGTAAGATTGATTAAGTTAGTCATTAAGTTTACGGTTATCTCAAATATTTCTGATTTCAGTAGATAATAGAATGATCTGAGCGAACATCTTAAGATTTGCATAGCTACTTAAATGCTTGTTATATAGTTTTGGGTTGTGGGACAGCAGTTTGTACCAATCTCGTAGAAAGGCTTTCTCCATCAGACCACTTGGCTGCTTGTACCCTGCAAGACAGCAGACATCAGCTCAGCCGTGTCTGCCTCACTACGCTCTGCTCTCTGCCTCACGACGCTCTGCCTCACGACGCTCTGCTCTCTGCCTCACGACGCTCTGCTCTCTGCCTCACGACGCTCTGCTCTCTGCCTCACTACGCTCTGCTCTCTGCCTCACTACGCTCTGCTCTCTGCCTCACTACGCTCTGCTCTCTGCCTCACTACGCTCTGCTCTCTGCCTCACTACGCTCTGCTCTCTGCCTCACTACGCTCTGCTCTCTGCCTCACTACGCTCTGCTCTCTGCCTCACTACGCTCTGCCTCACGACGCTCTGCCTCACGACGCTCTGCTCTCTGCCTCACTACGCTCTGCTCTCTGCCTCACGACGCTCTGCCTCACGACGCTCTGCTCTCTGCCTCACGACGCTCTGCTCTCTGCCTCACGACGCTCTGCCTCACTACGCTCTGCTCTCTGCCTCACTACGCTCTGCTCTCTGCCTCACGACGCTCTGCCTCACTACGCTCTGCTCTCTGCCTCACTACGCTCTGCTCTGCCTCACTACGCTCTGCTCTCTGCCTCACTACGCTCTGCTCTCTGCCTCACGACGCTCTGCTCTCTGCCTCACTACGCTCTGCTCTCTGCCTCACTACGCTCTGCTCTCTGCCTCACTACGCTCTGCTCTCTGCCTCACTACGCTCTGCTCTCTGCCTCACTACGCTCTGCTCTCTGCCTCACGACGCTCTGCTCTCTGCCTCACTACGCTCTGCTCTCTGCCTCACTACGCTCTGCTCTCTGCCTCACTACGCTCTGCTCTCTGCCTCACTGCTCTCTGCCTCACGATGCTCTGCTCTCTGCCTCACTACGCTCTGCTCTCAGCTCTCTGCCTCACTACGCTCTGCTCTCTGCCTCACTACGCTCTGCTCTCTGCCTCACTACGCTCTGCTCTCTGCCTCACGACGCTCTGCTCTCTGCCTCACTACGCTCTGCTCTCTGCCTCACTACGCTCTGCTCTCTGCCTCACTACGCTCTGCCTCACTACGCTCTGCTCTCTGCCTCACTGCTCTCTGCCTCACTACGCTCTGCTCTCTGCCTCATGACGCTCTGCTCTCTGCCTCACTACGCTCTGCTCTCTGCCTCACGACGCTCTGCTCTCTGCCTCACTACGCTCTGCTCTCTGCCTCACTACGCTCTGCTCTCTGCCTCACTACGCTCTGCTCTCTGCCTCACGACGCTCTGCTCTCTGCCTCACTACGCTCTGCTCTCTGCCTCACGACGCTCTGCTCTCTGCCTCACTACGCTCTGCTCTCTGCCTCACTACGCTCTGCTCTCTGCCTCACTACGCTCTGCTCTCTGCCTCACTACGCTCTGCTCTCTGCCTCACTACGCTCTGCTCTCTGCCTCACTACGCTCTACTCTCTGCCTCACTACGCTCTGCTCTCTGCCTCACTACGCTCTGCTCTCTGCCTCACTACGCTCTGCTCTCTGCCTCACGACGCTCTGCTCTCTGCCTCACTACGCTCTGCTCTCTGCCTCACAACGCTCTGCTCTCTGCCTCACGACGCTCTGCTCTCTGCCTCACTACGCTCTGCTCTCTGCCTCACTACGCTCTGCTCTCTGCCTCACTACGCTCTGCTCTCTGCCTCACTACGCTCTGCTCTCTGCCTCACGACGCTCTGCTCTCTGCCTCACTACGCTCTGCTCTCTGCCTCACTACGCTCTGCTCTCTGCCTCACGACGCTCTGCTCTCTTGACACAACCACATATTTAGCCCCACTCCATATCTGTGCCTAATATGAACTAGGTTCTTCCTCTTCCTTTTCCTCCTCTCCTCCTCCTCCTTCTTAGGTAACTCTGCTTGGTTTATCAACTTTATGCAGATTAACACATGTTCAATATCATGTTTTTGGTGTTTTCCTGCAGGAAAATGTACTTGGGGCACGAATTGTAGGTTCGTCCACCAGAGATTCAATGACAAAGGAAACTGCTCTCTCATCAGTAAGCCAGAGCAGGCTGAGAAAACCTCCAACGCTGCTAAACGGAAACGCAGCGAGGACGACACAGGTGCTTGTTTTACTATTGTTGTTTTCTCTCTTTTCCAGGTGTGTCCTTTTCACATTCAGACACACATTCATGTGCAAGGATCTTGTACTATTGATTGTAGTGAGTGTTTGAAAGAGGAGAGCGGAATGAATGAGTTCAGTTTTAAGGTCCGTTGCAGACGATTCCAGTCATCTGCAGCAGAAAACTGAAAAGAGGAATCTTAAAGGACAGGGCTGGTGTTTTCTAATTCTATTATATTTTCTATCTATTGCTGACCGTCAACAAGTCCCATGAAAATAACAACAGCAATGATTTTATTTTGCCAGCAAGTCACATCCATGTAGCCCAATGCAGCCATGTCTCAGCTGTGTGTGTGTGTGTGTGTGTGTGTGTGTGTGTGTGTGTGTGAGAATGTTAGGGTTGGGCGATATGCCAACATTTTCCAACCGGCCACCGCCAGCCCATCAACTGACGATTGACGATATATATTTGCGCACGTAATCTGATGTTCGTTCGCATCCAGTTGGGAATCTGTGTAATAGAAGTCTGCAACCCAAACCCCAAGCCACCGAACACTGAAGGCTATGTGCTGTTTAAATAGGTCACTTTGTTCATGTGCTTTCTTCTGTGGTTCTGAGCTGTGCTACTGGAGTGGAGGACCCAGAGACACACAGTCACACACACACACACACACAGAGTCCCCCGGCCCCTCCCCCGCTGGCTGCTGTCTCCATCTCTCCTCTCGTTCAACATCACTTCCTATTGGCCACGCTGTGAAGTGTGCTTCACAGGTTATGTACCGTAAATTCCGGACTATAAGCCGCGGCTTTTTTCCCGTTTTTTGGCCTTTTTTGGCCCCTGCGGCTTATATAACGGTGCGGCTTATCTATGGATTTTTTCAAAAAAAAAAAAAAAATCTCTCTTTTTTAGCACTCTTTCTAACTATAAATCCACTTCTGTTTTAATTTCCTCTCTTGCCCTCTTTTAACAACATAACATAACATAACATAACACAACACAGGTAAGCAGAAAGAAAAAGACGAAGCAATCACCGCCATGAATGAGGAAATGACTCACCTGCTGGAGGCTGGAGATACACGGCTTGGGCTAAACTTTTACTCCGTGAAACACTATCGATTAAGTCCGACATCGCTCAGAGGTTTGAGCAGCTTGAAAACAAGTTTGAAAACGTGCAGAAGTCCATCCACTCACTCACTAAAGAAAATAAGGCAACCGTGGCGTGAACAGAGTTTCTAATGCGGAAAAGCGCATCAGCGCACTGGAGGACAAAAACAACACAGTGAGTCCGAAAGTGGATAAAATGCAAAAACAAATCGAAACCCTGCACACGCAGGTTGATGACTTAATCAGCAGGAGTAAAAGAAATAACATTCGCCTGATCAATGTAAAAGAGGGAGCTGAGATTGGTGACATGGACGCTTTCGTGGCAAAATCCTGTGTTACATCCTGGACCTGAAGGAAGGCGAGAAACCACCAGAGGTGGACAGGGCACACCGGGCGCCTCGGCCACGTCCAGACCCCGGCCTGCCACCGAGGGCCATCTTCATCTGCCTACTCCGCTGGCCCGACCGTCAACTCATCCTCCAGGCTGCGGGGAAGAAGCCCCTCACCTGGGAGGGTACGCGCTTTTTCGTCCGGCAGGACCTCTCCGCGTTGGTGCAACAGAAACGCGCAACATACAACAGCATCATCGAAAAGGTTAAAGTCAATGGATATCGCTTTGGCGTACTGTACCCAGCGAGACTCGTCATAACCATTGATGGACAGCGGCGGAACAAGAGCTCAAAGTGAAACTGCCGAATATCTTTTGAGTTGGACTGGTCAATAGTACTGTGAGTAACTAAAATAAAAAAATAAAAAACGGAATTCTCTCTTCTTTAGCACTCTTTCTAACTATAAATCCACTTCTGTTTTAATTTCCTCTCTTGCCCTCTTTTCACCACACCGCGGACACTGTGTGCACTGTAAAAAAAAAAAAAAAATACCATTAAAACACCCGCGGCTTATAGTCCGGTGCGGCTTATATAAGAAAAAAATAGTCAACTTTGAAGGTGCGGCTTATACACCGGTGCGCCTTATAGTCCGGAATTTACGGTAGTTACAAATGAGACCATTGAATGAGCAAAATAAAAGGGCAAACATCGTCTCATCAACCGTCCACAAAATCCAACCGGCGGTGGACTGAGTCGACCGTCGGTTGGCGATATATTCGTCCAAGCACCAAGCCTTATATGTGTGTGTGTGTGTGTGTATGTGTGTATGTATGTCCTCTGAAGACTCTGTCCATACAGTATAGGTCTATTGATGTTCAGAAGTTTAGATGGATGGACGGACGGTTCTACTTAGACTGTCCATTATACAATATATCTATACCATCTATTGATGGTGATTGGTTGCTGTTGAACTCTAAAGTTACAGTACTGTGTTCTATTGTCTGTTTTGTTTATAATCGTATGTTCCCATTTGTAGTACTTGTACTTTGTGCTTTGGCAACACTGTAAGGTCATGCCAATAAAGCTTTGAATTTAATTGAATAATACGGTATATAAAATTGAAATTTGAAAAAACGTCAAAGAGCCACAGGGTTTCTCTGGGCAGCACATCTCATCACCACGATGCACCGAGCAGCCCACTTTTTCCTCCAACAACTTAAGTCGGTTGGAGACACGTTTGTGATCTCAGGACAGTAGTTCTGTATCACTGAAGATAGTCCCCGGCTTAATGAAGAATTAGTTCCCATTTGAATTTGATTTGGTAATAACTACAACAGCCTGTCTTTTCGCGGTCACAGTTAGCGATTAGAAAAATAGAAACTCTGTCTGAGCTGTATTTCAAGGTTTTTATCTTACAAAAGGAGGCAATGCATGTTAAATGCAAAAAACGTTACCTGGGAAGTCAGAAACTACATTAACTGGAGTAGAGAACTGGAGTAGAGAACACGCATTGTTGATTTTGTTATTCTCATAGGATTTTGTTTGGCTGTAAGCAATGCAGTAAAACACACCAGTGTTATCCTTTAATGAATTATACACTCGGGTTAGAGTTAACCACAAGATTACAAAGTTTTTGAAGAGCAGAGACGGGGGAGAATTTCATTCAGCAATCGTTTTGCAATATTAGATATACTGAGTTAGATATTCTATTGCGCCAAGTCTGAGACAAAGGGGAATGGTTGAAATGATGTTTGTGAGTGAGTTCTTCTGTCTGTCCCTCTCTCTCTCTCTAGAGGAGAGGATGAACTTTGTGACGGTCGATGAGGTTGGAGAAGAGGAGCGAGGAGGAAAAGCCAGCGTTGGTGACACCCAGGACCAGAAGCCAACCCAAGAAGAGAACCAGACAGACCCCTCGGTAACACACACACACACACGCACGCACGCACGCACGCACGCACACACACAGAGGGAAGGATACAATCAAGGAATATTCTTCTTACAGTGATTTCATCACCTCGTTCATCATCCAGTTTCTCTAAAATCCAGAGGCTCCTGATATAAAGTGTTATCATTTTGTCAACCATGGACTTAAATTACATAACTGTGCATTAAAAAGCTAGTAGTTTGATTGACTTTTGTGTTAATCATTTTGTGAGAGTTGGTTTGATTTTTCCAGACTCATCATCACTTGTATTATATTATTTTACAAATTCTCGCTCAACCGCTCCTCTCCGTCTTTCTGCAGTGAGAAAATCTACCAGAGGAAACAAGAGAGCACCAAAGTCGAGGAAGAGAAGGAGCCCCCCAGGCTGCTGACGTAGCCCCTCCCACTTTACTCGACGCCGCCTCCTCGTTGGTCACAGACCCGCCGGTGTCGTCTCGAGCGACAGCCAGCCGGAGCTCCAGGAGAGAGAGAGCTGAGGCTGGGAAGCGAGCCAGCCAGCCTCGGGTGCCTCCTCTTGCCGGGCAGGAGCCGCAGCCTCGACCCCCCGGAGAACCAGCAGGGGAGAGGAGTGGAGGTGTGGAGACGGGAGAGGAGGAGAAGGAAGGACAGACCAGGGAGATGGTGACTCTGGATGAGGTCGGGGAGGACG
>NW_028150091.1:5000-7500 GCF_964638095.1 Poromitra crassiceps | reverse complement strand
AGTATTACCGGTATATAATATTAGAATATAGAATAGAATAGAATATTCAGGTATAGAGTAACATGGGGAGCTGTGTCTCAAACATTTTCAGAGCTTGTCTCTCTTACAGTATGACAACAGTTAATATATCTTGCAGCTAATACTGCACACTGGCTTTTCTCACCACATATATATGGCAGTTTCTGGGGATCTGGGAGGTGAATGAATCCAGGACATATGTCATTAATCTTTTGAAAGAAAACATCTCTCAGATCTTTATATCTGTCACAGTACAGTAGGAAGTGAGATTCTGTCTCAACTTCTCTTTGTTGACAGAGTGAACACAGCCTGGCCTCCCTGGGTAGCCAGTTCTGCCTGTGACGGCCTGTTTCTATGGCCAGGCTGTGTCCACTCAGTCTGTATCTTGTCAACGTTTTCCTTAGTTTTCTATCAGTCACGGTGTTCAGGTATTTTGCCACCGTGTACTCTCTGTTTAGGGTCAAATAGAATTCTAGTTTACTTTGTGATTTGGTGGTTTCGTTCCAATATTCAACATACATTTCTTTTTGTTTTGAGATGATTTGGTTGGGCCAGATTGGTTGGTTTCTGTCCTGAAGCCCTGATGTGTGTGGGCAGAGCTTCAGGACCAGCTGGCAGAGGGGGCTCTTATCTCTGTTCAGCTCTTGGCACTGGAGGGCTTTGTGCTGGTATAAGTGGGGGTCGCTACATTGAAGGTGTTTATAAAATTTGATGGCTCGTTTTTGAATTTTAATTATTAAAGGGTATTGGCCAAGTTCTGTATAAGCTGCACTTGGCCAAGTTGGCCAAGTTCATACTTGGCCAAGCTGAACTTGGCCAAGTATTGGCCAAGTTCACTCTCTCTCTCTTCACATCTCTCTCTCTCTCTCACTCTCTCTCTTCACATCTCTCTCTCTCAATTTCAATTCAATTCAATTCAAAGAGGCTTTATTAGCATGACCATAGTGAGTTACAGTATTGCCAAAGCACATTGTACATCGTAGTACAGACATAGGAAGAAAAAAAAAACAGAAAGAGTTTGTAACATACAGAACGGAAACATTATGTTACTTGTAACAAAATACAGGTAGTTCGAACAACAACCGTGTCAACAATATTTTGTATTGAAATATATACAGATATTTACATATTGATTGTGCTTGAAATAGAGAGAGGGAAGGGACGATCGATGTATGTGTGTGTGTGTGTGTGTGTGTGTGTGTGTGTGTCTGTGTGTGTGTGAGTGTGTGGGGGGTGATGTGTTTTTTCTGGAGAGGCGTTTGTGTGTTTGTGTGTGTGTGTGTGTGTGTGTGTGTGTGTGTCTGTGTGTGTGTGTGTGTGTGTGTGTGGACAAGGTGCTCACTCACTGTCCCTCAGACTGTGACAAGTCTGTATGTATTTAGCTGCTGTGTTGCAGCTTGTCCTCTCTTCTCCCAGCAGGACGGGTAGTTTGTCGATGTTAGGGAGGCTTCTGAAGCCTGGGTGGGTCTGTTTCATTTTGGGGTAATATTCATTTCTGATAGTGTTATATTTGGGACAGGTGGTGAGGAAGTGCAGCTCTGTTTCCACCACTCGCATGTCGCAGTGTGAGCACAGCCTCTCTTCTGCCGGCAGCCATGTTTGCCTGTGTCTGCCTTTTTCAATGGCCAGGCCGTGCTCACTGAGTCTGTACTTCGTCAAGGTGGTTCTCAGTTTGGTATCAGTCACTGTGTGCAGG
Source organism: Poromitra crassiceps (assembly GCF_964638095.1). NCBI lineage: Eukaryota > Metazoa > Chordata > Actinopteri > Beryciformes > Melamphaidae > Poromitra > Poromitra crassiceps. The sequence continues at coordinate 5,786 of NW_028150091.1, read as the reverse complement.
TATTCTGCCACAGTGTACTGTCTTTTTAGGGCCAGATAGCATTGCATTTTGTTTTGGGTTTTGGTTTGTGTTTCCCAATGAGTAATATAATTTTGTTTCTGTTGAGTTATAATTTGGTGTATTTTGATGTACTGGTCCTGAGGCTGTGGAGGGTTAGTATGTGTTAGTGAACTGAGCGTCAGGACCAGCTGAGTGAGGGGACTGCTTTCTCTCTCTCACTCTCTCTCTTCACATCTCTCTCACTCTCTCACTCTCTCTCTTCACATCTCTCTCTCTCTCTCACTCTCTCTCTCTACATCTCTCCCTCTCTCTCTCTCTCTCTCTCACTCTCTCACACTCTCACTCCTTTTATAGATGAAAGCTTCCACTCTTTCTGTCAATGGCCTCCAGTCATCTGAATTAAACATGGATTTGATGGGAGGTTTAGTCACTGTGTCCGTGACGACTCGCTGCCTCCTCAAAACACAGAGCCCAGAGGAGACAGATGAGGATGAGGATGAGGAGAGTCAGAGAGAACAGAGGAGATTTCAATAGGGAGACATTAAAAGGAGAGGAGACAGAGGGACAGGGAGAGAGAGGGACAGGCAGAGAGCCGAGGAGGGAGATGAGGAGGATACCGGGTGGATGAGGGAACCAGGGATTCCACAAGGAGCAATTAAGATAGGAAGGAGGAGACTTTGGGGCGGATGAGACGGAGCAACACAGAATAGAAAGAGCAGAGTTTTGAAGTGCCATGTTCAAATCTCTCTTTTTGCTCCTCTCATTGGCCAACACCTGCCACAACTC
>NW_028150092.1:0-9000 GCF_964638095.1 Poromitra crassiceps | reverse complement strand
TTTATGAGCTGGGGGCCCATGTGAGAATAATTGCTAATGCTCTGAGAGTATCCAGTGGAAAGGTGGGTAATGGGGCCATTTATAAATTCTGATTGTAATACATGGAAAGCATCCAGGTCATCTCCTCGCTGTTATTTTACGGCAGCTCATAAAAGCGAGCCGAGCAGCACGACCGCGGCACAGCGGCCACAGCTATTCAAATCAATACTGCTGTCGCTAACGCTAACGCTAACACACGGCTGTGTGTGCGTGCGCTCCTCCTCTGTTGTTGCGGGAGGAGAAGAAGAAGGCCTTTAGGATGATGGGGGAGTGAATCATCTTGTTACGACGTGCCATCTCTGCTGTGTGGTGAGGAAAGCCTAGTGTGTTGGCGCTAAACAATGTGTACGTGTGGGATGGTTTTAGACACGCATCCTGATACACAGCATTGGATTCTAAGAGCAGTAAAATGCACAACTCCTCCAACAATGTTGCTCTGTTACCATACAAACACATGCTTTTGCTTGTGCTCACATACTGTATACACGTATGTGTGTATACGCACGCACGCACGCACGCACGCACGCACGCACGCACGGACAGACAGACAGACAGACAGACAGACAGACAGACAGACACACGCACACACACACACACACACACACACACACACACACTTTTTTCCCCATTTCATAGTTTTGATGTCTTTATTATTATTCTGAAATGTGAAAAATAGTAAAAAAAAAAATGAAAAATGCATGTCCAAACATTTGACTGGTAGTGTACACATATACATTCACAACCACCCGTTAGCCGTTAATGCCCCTTACTTTAGTGTCCTCTAGAGAGAGAGGGTGGCGTCAGCGGAGGATCAAAATGCGAGACTCATTAGCCAATAAACAGCCAGGAATGGGTCTCGCGCTACTTTTGCATGCTAAAATAAAGCTGATAATGTACAATTTGATTCAAGGGGGGAAAAACCCTTTCAAAGTACAACACAAACTGTCTATTTTGCTGCAACTCGACAGTGCTGCTTAATCCAGGATCTTACTTCCTGGAACTCTTGAGAGTAAACAACTGGTCCATTCTAGTGAATGGAGATGTCGGGACTCTTCTATCTATATGGCTCTGCTCTTACTGTAACAGCACTGCTGCTTCTAGCCATAATGTGATGTGAGGTCAGGAGATGTGTGTAGTACTGTATGAGCAGACTCTCTCTGTGGCTCTGCAGCAGGTCAGAGAGAGACCAGAGAGAGACCAGAGAGAGACCAGAGGATGGTTGGATGGATGATGTCTCAAGACTAATCACAAACCGCTCCTTTCGTCTCTCAAGCCTCACCACAGCTTGGGTCTGCTCTGCTCTGGTCCAGCCAGCAGGTCTGCTCTGCTCTGGTCCAGCCAGCAGGACACCACAAATAGCCCATTGCCTCGCTCCATGGCTTCCATAACCATAGATGTGGGCATGGTCTAGCCCAGCAATTTTCCACTATAGTCATGGAGTGTGTGTGTGTGTATGTGTGTGTGTGTGTGTGTGTGTGTGTGTGTGTGTGTGTGTGTGTGTGTGTGTGTGTGTGTGTGTGTGTGTGTGTGTGTGTGTGTGTGTGTGTGCCCTTGCCCGTTTACACATCCATACCCATGAGTATATATTTATTTTACAGTAATGTATGTGCACGTGTTGTGAATGTTTGCAAGTGAACGTCTGCACTGCACAAAATTACATGCAAATGTGATATAGATAGCATGGCAGATTTATATGAGTGTGAGTCTATGACTGTGTGTGTGTGTGTGTGTGTGTGTGTGTGTGTGTGTGTGTGTGTGTGTGTGTGTGTGTGTGTGTGTGTGTGTGTGCGCACGCGCGTGTGTGCACGTACATGCGGGCGTGCGTGCCTGAGATGTGGCAGTCCAGATGGCCTTCAGTTCCTCTTTTACCTTTATAATAACTGTGTGTGTGCGTGCGTGCGTGCGCGTGTGTGTCTTCAGACACATGCGTTCAAGAGCATCGCACATATACACAGTAATAATAAGTTGTATGGATGCATAACTGTCTCCGTGTAGTGTGTGTCACACACCACCCCGCCTTAAACAGAAACACGCCTCCAAATGTGAACCTCATGTCACTCCCCACACACACACACACACACACACACACACACACACACACACACACACACACACACACACACACACACACACACACACACACACACACACACACAGCAGCGGCGTACATCAATCTAAATACACGTAGCTTTTTTACTTTTTTCTACACCCTCCATTTTTCAAGCCCTTCTCAAACCTAAAGTTTGAACACAACTTCCTCAATATAGAAAACACACGCTTGATAGAGTGAGAAGCAGAAGTCCAAACAGCCCACAGATGTATCTGGTTGGAGTGTGGTTAATAAAAGCTGGAGGGGGAACAGTTTGAGGCAGCATCTAATTCAGTCCACATTCAGTTAGAGGCGAAGCCACAGAGGCTTTGTGGGTGGTCCGGCCCCTGTCGACACGCGGCCATTTTGTCTTCTTGATGTCACATGTTTAGACTTTAGGCTCAATTTGCTCTCCTTCCCGTATATACTTAACGTGTTGAGGAGGAGAGGAAGCAGGAGATCTTTGTCCAGCTGTACTGTATATAAAGCCATGTGCAGGAGTCCACCTGGAGGACCTGGAGGGACTTGATCAGGACGGACCTTCTCAGTCTTTTCTCAGCTTTTTTCACCTCTGTTTTCTCCCCAATTGTACTTGGCCAATTCCCCCTGTTGTCCCAGTCCTATAGACCTTCTGCAAGGTTCTGATGAGGACCCATCCATCTCCAGAACCTAAGGCCTTGGCCACACTGATCCGTCAGAAAATGGACAGAACGGATAGACGGATAGATTTATGTCCGTTGCATGTACAAGTAACCTACTACTTGTACAGCAGGTGGCGGTAAGCACCTTGAAGGTGTCAGCGACCCGCCTATAAACCGAGAGAAGAAGAAAGCTGGCGTCAGCTAGCTGTTAGCTCTGTGCGCTACGTTACTTATGTGGCAATAAAATGCCACCGAATGACCAGATTAGATGGTGAAATCAGACGGTGACACTGACTATCACGTTGTACAACAGCGGGATGGTGTACACAGCATTACTTATAGCCTCCTTCACCGCCTCGGCCGCCATCTTCTTTGAAAAGTTGAAACAAATCTCGGAACGCCCCCTCTCGAGACCTCGACTCTGATTGGCTAAACGGACAGTGACTATCCGACCATCCGACCATCCGATACGTCCATCCAGAAAAAGTTCATCCCTCTTCAACTTTCTGTCCGTCAAAACGTATGCACATTTTCTGGATACGTACGCTTGCCTCTGAGTGCTCCACGGACAGTCGGGACAGCTGTCATTGAAAATGAATGGAAGTGAACAGAGAAAGGAACGCACACGGACAGACACCACGGATCAGTGTGGCCAAGGCCTAAGAGACCCTCTGCAAGCTTGTGATGAGGACTCATTCGTCTTGATCAGAAAACAATACGACGAACACAATCCCTCTAATGTATCGATGTTGACAACTCAGCCGTGAGATTGTCATCTGACTGGGGCTTGTGGGCGAGCGCGGCGCAGCGACAACAACGTGCTACAGTATCAATGCATTCTAAGAAGCAGCGTTTTGCAAAAATGACGGAAACCAATACCTCTCAATCTTGCAGGTGTGAACACACACGCACACACACACACACCGACACACACACACACACACACACAATGTGTCATGGCGCACAGGCGAGCGCCCTCACACGCCCACAGACGCACAGAAACACACAGTTTCCAACCCACTTTTGCTCTCTGTCTTGGTTGTGGTGTTATTATAGGTCACAGTTATGCAATTGTGTAGGGGTAGCCTATCTCTCTACACACCTATCTTCCTCTCTCTCTCTCTCTCGCTGTCTCTCTGTCTGCCTCTGTGTGTGTGTGTGTGTGTGTGTGTGTGTGTCTTTCTTTCTTTCTTTCTCTCACTCTCTCTTTCTCTCAAACTGCTCATTTGACTGGTCCCCCTTGCAGAGAAACCACATGAACTTCACATGTGCAAAAAAATCACATGTGATCACATGTGATCACATGAAACATGTGGACACATGTGAACCTCATGTGTTTTTTCTGTAAGTGGTTTGACTGTTGGAGTCCTACATTTCAGATAAAGAAATTCAGGGTGGATTCTATCGTATTTTAGAATCAACCCTAAATATTGTAACTTGTGGAACTCTATTTAGGAGGGTATTTGAGTGCATATAGTTATGAAAATATATCTAAAAAAAAATGCCTATAGAAGTATCATTATACAGTGCAGATGTCGACGCTGCGTTACAGTGACATTTACACACAGTTTTTTTTGGTCATATGCGGCTTTCATATGATGCTGTGTGGTCGACAGCAGCTTCCAAACGAGGTCAGCCAGAGTAGAATAGCATCTCGTCTGTAGTGTACAGCAACTGTCTGCACACTGCACTGACCACATACAGACCCTATCTCTCTCTCTCTCTCTCTCTCTCTCACACACACACACACACACACACACACACGAGAAGGTGGGAGGGAGGCGTGTGTGTGAGTGTGTGAAAAACCATCTGACACAAACTGCAGCACTTAACAGGAGGGAGATAAGACGGAGCGCTCATGTCCGCCGCTTCTCCTTTTGGCTTATCGCGCTACCTTGACACTGGCAGCGCTGCGCTCACGCTGATAACAGATCAGTCAGTCAGAGGTCAATGAGGGCAAACAGACACAAGGCACATGTTTGAGGAACTCATACAGTGTGAAGCAACACCAAGTCAAGTCAAGTTGATTTTGTATAGCCCTAATTCACAAGCATGTCTCAGAGGACTTCACAGAGAATAGGTCTAGCTAAATCTAGCTGACACAACAGTAGCAATTGCAGTAGTAATAATGACAACATGATTGAACAGTCATATGATAGAGAGAGACAGAGAGAAGCGGAGAAAGGGGGAGGGAATGTGGGGGAGGAGAGAGCAGGGAAAGGGAGGGGTGGGGAGCGAACAGGGGAGGGAGAGGGGGGGATGTGGGGGAGGAGAGAGCGGGGAAAGGGAGGGGTGGGGAGGGAACAGGGGAGGGAGAGGGGGGGGGTGGGGGGGGAGGAGAGAGCGGGGACAGGGAGGAGGTGGGGAGGGAACAGGGGAGGGAGAGCGGGGGGGGGGGGTTTGGGGGATGAGAGAGCGGGGAAATGGAGGGGGTGGGGAGGGAACAGGGGAGGGAGAGGGGGGATGTGGGGGAGGAGAGAGCGGGGAAAGGGAGGGGTGGGGAGGGAACAGGGGAGGGAGAGGGGGGGATGTGGGGGAGGAGAGAGCAGGGAAAGGGAGGGTTGGGGAGGGAACAGGGGAGGGAGAGGGGGGGATGTGGGGGAGGAGAGAGCAGGGAAAGGGAGGGTTGGGGAGGGAACAGGGGAGGGAGAGGGGGGGATGTGGGGGAGGAGAGAGCAGGGAAAGGGAGAGGAGTGGATGTGGGGGAGGAGAGAGCAGGGAAAGGGGGAGGGGGGGATGTGGGGGAGGAGAGAGCGGGGAAAGGGGGAGGGGGGGATTTGGGGGAGGAGAGAGTGGGGAAAGGGAGGAGGTGGGGAGGGAACAGGGAATGACCAGAGTCAGACCATGAGGAGTTAGAAGAGCAAAGAGCAAAGAATTGTGTTGCTCTATCATGTCACTAATGATCAGTGTTGGGGGTCCTTACTCAAAACAGTAATATATTATACACATTACTTAAAAAAAAGTAATGCCTTACTTTACTTAATTACTCCCTGAGAAAGTACTTACATTACATTACTCGTTACATTACTTTTGCGTTACTCCGCAAAATCGCCTGAGATGTATTGTCACCTAATTGCCAGTTAACAATATAACATGAAACCTTACATACCGGTATGCACATATCAGCACACATCCCTACCCTAATAAGGACATACACAAGATCTGACTCCTCCTCCCTGTCCCTCCAGCCCATCCAATCTAGTTGTGTTGCGTAATTGAGTGCATGAAAAAGCAATTTATGTAATGCAAGTAATGCCATAAGTGTTTAGTAACTGTAATGTGATTACTAGATTTAGGGACTGGTAATGCCTTACACTACTCGTTACAGACAAATGTAATGTGATTACAGTAATGTATTACTTTGTAATTACCTCCAACACTGCTAATGAATGAATTCATACTGTACACTACAACCTCAGGAAAAACAGTTATTTTGGAAAATCAAATGTTCATAACTCTGAAATATCGGATAACCAAGAAAAGCTTTTCCTAAACACGATTGAAATTGGGTTTTCCTGCTGCGGTTGTTTAGAATGTTTTTTCTGCAATTGGTTGTCGGGAAAACTCCACATAATAATAGCGTAAGACTTAACAGAATATGTTTTGTATCGTGCAATTGTTTTTGCTTGTTTATCTGGGAGAGCGGTCTGTTTGGAAGGGTAACATCTACGTAAACAAGAGTCTACTTTCTTCATATAGTTCTAGTTACTTTCATTTGATTGAAGTGTAGTTGGCAGAGTTAGTCCATTTCCACACTGCCTCTCTACTTTCTTTTCAACCCGAGAAGAAGAAAGTCTCACCAGTTGCCATGACAACACACAATAAACCCATGATATGGGGGGGGGGGATGTGTGCGTAAGCGTCGTAGACACAGGAGCGCTGTCGGGCTACGGTTTGAGGGCAGAGGGAAATCTTGTTTATAGTACACAGCTCATACACACACACAGCAACACAAACAAACTGCGGAAAAACGCTCCATACAGCACATCCCCTCTGCACAACCACAAAGACGCGCTCGATCTGTCAAACGACACATCCTGTCGATGTGAGCACCCGAGATTACAGCAAGCCACAACTGCACGCGGCGCGACAGTTTCCCACGTCAGATATCCGCAACGAATCCGAAAGAACACAAAAAACAACCAAAACAACAACACCTCGTTTAACATTTCTGGGGGGGGGAAAAACCCCCGTTATGAGCTGTTGAGAGGAGGGTCGTGTGCGAAGAAGGGGCACAGACTGGCTCGCCTTTGATTATGATCGGCGTTGGTCTGCGTTTGAAGCTTGAAAAGGTTTTTAGTGCTGCTGGAGGAGGAGGAGCCGCTCTGGGTTTACAGAGGCTGCTACTTGTGGGTTTTGGGTTTGTGGGCTTGTTTTTTTGCTGCAGATATAACGGTTGGGTTTTCCCTGTCAGCATGTAAGCATGGCCAGTGCAAAAGCCACCACTGGGGGTGTGAGATAACAAGAGACACGTTGAGGAGGAGGAGGAGGAGATGAAGAAGAGAAGAAAGCAGGCCTTAAAAATAGTGTCAGACTGTGCACGTGTTTGGGTCTGCCGATCTGGGGAGGAGCCGTAGACTAGCACCGTGCTTCCTCCGACACATGCGCAGTTGCCAGCCACTTCTTTTCCGAACAGGCGCCCTGTCCGAACAGAGGAGGCGCTATAGTGCAGCGACCAGGACACGACACATACCCCTAATCTGGCTTCCCACCCGCAGACACAGCAATCGTAGCCTGTACTGTATGGACGCCCGACCAAGCCAGAGGTAACAGGGGGAACCTGCAGCGAACCTGCGACCCTCGTGTTGGTACTGTAGGCAGGGAATCTACCGCTACACTACTCGGACGCCCAAAGAAAGGTATATTAGCCCAGGCTCGCTCTTGTATTAGCATGTGACGTGTTAAGTTAACCCATTGATACCTGATGCAGCATTTGTGTGTATCGCGAACCGCGTTAACGCGGTTCACGATCTTAAAGGGATACGCACACAAATGAGGGATATACACACAAATGCTGCATCAGGTATCAATGGGTTAATTTGTTAATTTTTAAGTGCGACGCGGTTTCGCCGTCCTCTGCACGGCTCAGAAGCAGCGTTTTTTGCCTGCCCGGTTTTGTTGACTTGCTCAGATTTGGTTGATTTGGACATTTTTGTGTGATTTGTGTGCCTCTAGGCTACGTAGTAGCCTAGTAGAAGTAGTATGTACTAGTAGTAGTTAGTAGTACGTAATGGTTTCTTTTTTGTCTGTTTCAATTGTGTTTATTGTGGTTTTATTTGGAAAATTCTGTGGATGCTCTAGTCTATGTCGTTCCTGTATGACTTCCTGCCCGGCTCGATCTGTTCTGTGCAGCTTGATGCGGTGTCCCAAAAGTATGTGATAAATGTTTATTTTTCAAAAACACATAGTTTTGACGGTATAAACTTTACCTCGAATTATGTAACAGCTGAGCGCGGTGTGGTCAGTTAATTGGTCAGTGTGGTCAGTTAATTGTTAATTGTGGCAGGTTAACGAGGAGGCTGACAGCCCCCTACAAATCGTCTACTGTGTGTGTGTGTGTGTGTGTGTGCAAACTGTGCACACTGCATAGGCATGTTTGTGACACGTGTGTGACGTGTTCATGACTACAAAAGAAAACGGCAGTCTTGGCTTATTAGTTCTGCTCTTGTGACTGGCACACCGCATCTCGTTTACAATGCGATGCTTTCACACTCATCCCCCTCCACACTGGCCCAACTCAATGAGCTACACAGCAGAACAGAGCACAAGACACACACACACACACACACACACACACACACACACACACACACACACGCACACACACACACACCACACACACACACGCGCACGACACAAGACAATTGGCTGTGAAGATGAAAACAGCCTTTCAAAGTCTTTTGTGGTCGTTTCAAACAACAAACAGCCTCGCCAGCGGGCGATTAGAGGGGGAGACATGGGAAGATGTGACGCACATTAGCGTTAGCGCTTTGTGCTTTGGTGTTCTTCTCTGTAATGACATCACGCTTTGTACTGCGGCTTTCTCACCATCCAGACCAACATTTCCTATTAAACCTCTCGTCTGACGATCTTCTGGTGAAAGTATACAGATCCAGTTTCAGCTGTTAATTCTTTTGCTAGACGATATTGGATTGACACTCCATTTGACCCTTTATTGGTTTAGTGTTCAGGTAAAAATCCTGCTTTTTTGTACAACATCCAGTCATGAGC
>NW_028150093.1:7500-9000 GCF_964638095.1 Poromitra crassiceps | reverse complement strand
TACATTAAGTAGTTATACAATGCAGTCAAGATACATTAAGTAGTTATACAATGCAGTCAAGATACATTAAGTCTATGGAGAAAATGAATGGGGAACTCACTTCCGGGGCAAGAAATATCACTTGACTGTTCAGCTCTACAGCTAAATGTGACCAACTGTGTTTCTGTGTAGCGTTCAGGTGATGCTTGTTATCTTTGTAGCGTTCAGGTGATGCTTGTTGTCTTTGTAGCGTTCAGGTGATGCTTGTTCAGGTGATGCTTGTTGTCTTTGTAGCGTTCAGGTGATGCTTGTTATCTTTGTAGCGTTCAGGTGATGCTTGTTATCTTTGTAGCGTTCAGGTGATGCTTGTTATCTTTGTAGCGTTCAGGTGATGCTTGTTGTCTTTGTAGCGTTCAGGTGATGCTTGTTATCTTTGTAGCGTTCAGGTGATGCTTGTTATCTTTGTAGCGTTCAGGTGATGCTTGTTGTCTTTGTAGCGTTCAGGTGATGCTTGTTATCTTTGTAGCGTTCAGGTGATGCTTGTTGTCTTTGTAGCGTTCAGGTGATGCTTGTTGTCTTTGTAGCGTTCAGGTGATGCTTGTTATCTTTGTAGCGTTCAGGTGATGCTTGTTGTCTTTGTAGCGTTCAGGTGATGCTTGTTGTCTTTGTAGCGTTCAGGTGATGCTTGTTGTCTTTGTAGCGTTCAGGTGATGCTTGTTGTCTTTGTAGCGTTCAGGTGATGCTTGTTGTCTTTGTAGCGTTCAGGTGATGCTTGTTGTCTTTGTAGCGTTCAGGTGATGCTTGTTATCTTTGTAGCGTTCAGGTGATGCTTGTTATCTTTGTAGCGTTCAGGTGATGCTTGTTGTCTTTGTAGCGTTCAGGTGATGCTTGTTATCTTTGTAGCGTTCAGGTGATGCTTGTTGTCTTTGTAGCGTTCAGGTGATGCTTGTTGTCTTTGTAGCGTTCAGGTGATGCTTGTTATCTTTGTAGCGTTCAGGTGATGCTTGTTGTCTTTGTAGCGTTCAGGTGATGCTTGTTGTCTTTGTAGCGTTCAGGTGATGCTTGTTGTCTTTGTAGCGTTCAGGTGATGCTTGTTGTCTTTGTAGCATTCAGGTGATGCTTGTTGTCTTTGTAGCGTTCAGGTGATGCTTGTTGTCTTTGTAGCGTTCAGGTGATGCTTGTTGTCTTTGTAGCGTTCAGGTGATGCTTGTTGTCTTTGTAGCATTCAGGTGATGCTTGTTGTCTTTGTAGCGTTCAGGTGATGCTTGTTCAGGTGATGCTTGTTGTCTTTGTAGCGTTCAGGTGATGCTTGTTCAGGTGATGCTTGTTCAGGTGATGCTTGTTATCTTTGTAGCGTTCAGGTGATGCTTGTTCAGGTGATGCTTGTTGTCTTTGTAGCGTTCAGGTGATACTTGTTCAGGTGATGCTTGTTATCTTTGTAGCGTTCAGGTGATGCTTGTTCAGGTGATGCTTGTTGTCTTTGTAGCGTTCAGGTGATGCTTGTTGTCTTTGTAGCGTTCA
>NW_028150094.1:0-7500 GCF_964638095.1 Poromitra crassiceps | reverse complement strand
ACATGACAGCTACCAGAGAGAGAGAGAGAGAGAGAGTGAGAAGCCTCCTTCAGTCTGGTACCAGTCACATGACAGCTACCAGAGAGAGAGAGAGAGTACAGAGTGAGAAGCCTCCTTCAGCCTGGTACCAGTCACATGACAGCTACCAGAGAGAGAGAGAGAGTACAGAGTGAGAAGCCTCCTTCAGCCTGGTACCAGTCACATGACAGCTACCAGAGAGAGAGAGAGTACAGAGTGAGAAGCCTCCTTCAGTCTGGTACCAGTCACATGACAGCTACCAGAGAGAGAGAGAGAGAGAGAGTACAGAGTGAGAAGCCTCCTTCAGCCTGGTACCAGTCACATGACAGCTACCAGAGAGAGAGAGAGTACAGAGTGAGAAGCCTCCTTCAGTCTGGTACCAGTCACATGACAGCTACCAGAGAGAGAGAGAGAGAGAGAGTACAGAGTGAGAAGCCTCCTTCAGCCTGGTACCAGTCACATGACAGCTACCAGAGAGAGAGAGAGAGTACAGAGTGAGAAGCCTCCTTCAGTCTGGTACCAGTCACATGACAGCTACCAGAGAGAGAGAGAGAGAGAGTACAGAGTGAGAAGCCTCCTTCAGTCTGGTACCAGTCACATGACAGCTACCAGAGAGAGAGAGAGAGAGAGTACAGAGTGAGAAGCCTCCTTCAGTCTGGTACCAGTCACATGACAGCTACCAGAGAGAGAGAGAGTACAGAGTGAGAAGCCTCCTTCAGTCTGGTACCAGTCACATGACAGCTACCAGAGAGAGAGAGAGAGTACAGAGTGAGAAGCCTCCTTCAGCCTGGTACCAGTCACATGACAGCTACCAGAGAGAGAGAGAGAGAGAGAGAGAGAGTGAGAAGCCTCCTTCAGCCTGGTACCAGTCACATGACAGCTACCAGAGAGAGAGAGAGAGAGAGAGAGAGAGAGTGAGAAGCCTCCTTCAGTCTGGTACCAGTCACATGACAGCTACCAGAGAGAGAGAGAGAGAGAGAGAGAGAGTGAGAAGCCTCCTTCAGTCTGGTACCAGTCACATGACAGCTACCAGAGAGAGAGAGAGAGAGAGAGAGTGAGAAACCTCCTTCAGCCTGGTACCAGTCACATGACAGCTACCAGAGAGAGAGAGAGAGAGAGAGAGTGAGAAACCTCCTTCAGCCTGGTACCAGTCACATGACACATTGAATGACCGACAGGTCGTAGCACCAATGAGAGAGTGGTTCATTTTCAAAAGGATTCTGGATTCCAGCGCAACCAATCACTGGCCATGATCCCGACATGTGTGTGAGTGTGTGTGTGTGTGTGTGTGTGTGTGTGTGTGTGTGTGTGTGAGTGTGTGTGTGTGTGTGTGTGTGTGTGTGTGTGAGTGTGTGTGTGTGTGTGTGTGTGTGTGTGTGTGTGTGTGTGCGAGTGTGTGTGTGTGTGTGTGTGTGTGTGTGTGTGTGTATGTGTGTGTGTGCACTTTGCTCGTACCTTGCGGCCGTCGCTGGCGTGGCAGTTGACGTTGAGCGGAGTCAGCAAAGCCATTAGCTTCTCCTCATTTCCACTCCTGTAAACACACACGCACACACACACACACGTAAACACACACACACACACACACACACACACACACACACACACAGACAACACTGTTACTCAGCAGGAGAGAATGGGGAGAACATTAGGGAGAAAGAGATAAGAAGAGAGAGATTGAAGGAAAAAAGAGAGAAAAGAGAAATCTCATCTGCTAAAACAGGCAAAAAGATATGTTTTGTGGTGGGGGGGCGGTGGAGTTTGTGTTAACGTCCCCCCCATGTGTTTTGTGGTGGGGGGGCGGTGGAGTGTGTGTTAACGTCCCCCCATGTGTTTTGTGGTGGGGGGCGGTGGAGTGTGTGTTAACGCCCCCCCCCCCATGTCCTAATATGGTCTGTCCTGATTCTACGGTAATCGCTTGGTTTGACCGAGTACAACTGTTTCCATAAGCATTTTTAAAAAGCTCTATGGAAAAATGAATGGTGGATGAAATCCTTTAGGACGTATGCTGAACCCCAACCCGGAAGAGGGCGTGACTTTGGCACCATGTTTATAACGCAAAGCAGAAATAATGAATGTGAAGAAATAAGAAAGGATTTGAGATACAAATGTAATTATTAGCTAAGGTAAAAGTAAGGAAATATATGTTGTATGGCTGCTGATTTATGGTATTGCAATATGGTATTATTATCAATGCCTTTGGCATGGAAAGGTTGGGGAACCCCTGTTCTACTCGCACAGCTCACTTTACTTTACATCGCTCTGAACGTGAGAATCAGCTATGTACAGAAACCAAATACCACCGGCCCTGGTCGCGTGGCATTTCGAGTTTTACTCTAAAATAATTATATCCTAAAACTCTATTCTAAAAACATGCAATTTAATGTCATTTCTAATGTCATTATGTAAGTGCTAATGCCTGGGGAGTAGTTCTATTTAACAGGAATGAATGGACAGGAATGAATGGACTCGGCAGAGGCAACTGTTCTCCTCTGCGTGCCAGATGGTTCTGACCTCCCCACGGTCCATTCATTCTTGATAATGGACACCTCGAAGGGCATTAGGCCGTTTACACCATACTGTACCATGGTCACTTGCCAAAGGAAAAAATATATGATCATTCATTAATTTATATTTTCATGCCTTCACTTTTTCACAAGCCATAACTCAAGCCAGTCATATGCCAGGGATGGATACAGTCCTGCCCAATCAGCAATGACTGATGAAGGTCAACCCCACCCACGGGAGGCGCAGCCCATTTTTCGAACCACTCTCTCATTGGTGCTACGACCCGTCACTCATTCAATTTCACCCCCCTAGACGCACCCTCAGTGGCTGTGAAGTGGTACAGACTAGAGGTCTTCACGGGTCTACTCGGACCCTAGGACCCGGGACCCGTACGGGGAGCGTTTTCAGTGATTTCTCGAGGCCCACAGAATATTGCGTGATATTACTATGTAAACACCGAGCACGCCCAAAGAACGATGATGAGACTCTCTTCTATCATCAGCAAAATAAAGTTTATTGATATAATTTTCCGTTCTTTAGTTATGAGCCGGAGAAGATAGGTTGATTTCACCAAAAAGAGACGTTTCAAATTAGAAGCTGAGATAATTAGCCTTTTGTGAAATGAAGCATTTCAAGCACATGACTGACTCTGAAGCTAATATTTTCTGATGTAGTCACACCTCAAAAATAATTTCCTTCAATAAGACAGTGAAAACAAAGGAATTTTGTTTGTCAAAATTATATTTTTTAGCTGCAACCAGCAGCGCTGGCCCCTGCGTGCGCTGCTGGTTGCAGCTTCTTGCTGGTCTTGATTTACTGCTGGTGGGCATCAGATATTCTAGCTTGCGTTTGCCAATCCCGTCCTGCTGTCTGGGTCTGTCTGGGTCAGTGTTGTATGCTGCCCTGCGTGCCCCACCCCACTTAACTGCAAACCCCACCTCCGTGGGAGTGTCTCTGGTGGCTCTCTGCTGCGTTTGCTCTGTACTGAAAAGTGCGCTACATTCATCTTTTTTACAGCGTTCCGCGTGTATTTGTCACCGGCTCCCATGCTTCCAGTTGAGAATAATAACAACTCCACAACTAATCATGCAGATGGGCTATCGCAGCGGACACGGAGGGGCTCAATTGTGGCAGCAGATTGGCTGCTGCAGGCACAGCTAACGTTATGCTTCATGCATATCGATGCATACGGATGCGATTTCCATTTCCCCATGACTTCTTCTCTGTTTTTTCCTCGCCTTTCTGTAATCTGGAGAGCACTGTCGCCACCTAATGGGTCCGTAAAATAGCTTTTACACATTCAACATCCACCATACTTTCACAGGAGATGGATCAGGCTTTGATCCACGTCCCACCGTCAAAAAACGCAATTGACGACTTTAGTCGTCATTGGCACTGAATGTTACTATTTGAATTGACGACTATAGTCGTCATTGGCACTGAATGTTACTATTTGAATTGATGACTATAGTCGTCATTGGCACTCAATGAGTTAATATTAAACTCTCATGGACATACTCCTTTATTTTCATGACTTTTATTGCAAAATATTGCATAAAACCAAACAACGCAAATAAATATTGGTGGTCACTCACTCACTCACTATCCTCCTCCTCCTCATCTAGTATGTCGCTATCCTCCGCGTCCTCATCATCATCAACATCATCCAGAACAACAAGTTCATTGTTGACCAGTTCCTCTTCATCTTCCTCATCCTCGGCTGCCTGTCTGTTCTCCTGGTCCCGCTAACGCAGCTGGGCGAGAGCCTCCCGTCCAGCGGCGCAGGGCTGTCCCTGCTTGAAGCAGTGGATGAGGTTGTCTTGACTCCCGATCACCCAGTCCACAAGCAGGCGTCGAGCAGGCGCTTTTAGGTTTCCACCTCCAGCTGTGTACTGCTTATCTGCGTCCCCAGCTATCCACTCGTCGTAGGCATCGTGCAGGCTCTGCTTGAAGGGCTGATTCCACATCACACTGTACCAAATGTTCCGCTGCATATTGCACAACGCTCTCTTTAAACTTAACGTCAAACTTTCGTCTGGTTCGTTTGGTCGGTGCCATGTTTGTTTTTATTTCTCTTGTCTGCGTTACGTCCGGTTACGTCACACGGTAGATGCGTTGTGTTATGGGAAATTTACAGTACCGTATTCACCGTAGTTTTTGCTCCTTCGTTTTTTTTTTTTTTTTTGACCCGGCCTGTATTGAGGGAGGGTCCGTGATTTTGGACCCGTGAAGACCTCTAGCACAGACTCAGTGATGTAGTATGCGGAGCGCAGCGATTCAACGTCATATTTGAGTCTGGGGAGAGACTAGTGTGTCAGGACAAAAGAAGACATTTGAGGATGTCGTCTCCGCTTTTGGGCAAAAAATGATGGACATCTTTCATCATTTTTGGACATTTTGTAGACCAAACAACTAATCGATTAGTCGATAAAATAATCAACAGATTAATTGATAGTGAAAATAATCATTAGTTGCAGCCCTACTATTAACTACTAGGCTGTGCTCGGGTTTTCTGTGCAGGGATGCTATCAGGACCACGAGGGGAATAAATACATAATAATAAAAGACATGAATGGGAGTTATTTGACCCGCCCCCAGACGAAAAGGTCAACAACAACAACAACAACAACAACAACAACAAAGATCTCTGTGAGAAAAGCCAGCGGTGATGAGAAGTGGGTCGTGGCTCAGCTGTGAGAGAAACACGCTGAGGTCAGGGGTCAAACCCACACAGCCTGTAGCCCTGCAATACATTGGGGTGCTGCTACAGCGCCAGCTGCTGCCTCTGTGTGTGTGTGTGTGTGTGTGTGTGTGTGTGCGTGTGTGTGTGAGTGAGACAGAGAAACAGAGAGAGATAGAGAGATGGGGGAGAGGAGGAGAGAAACACAAGCCCTTTTTACACAGCCTGTGAAGTCACAAGGACGGAAGGGCGCCTTTCGTTCCGTCAGTGGAGGTAGTATCAGCCCCGAATCAACGTCCGTTTAAAAGGGTAACCCTGGAAGACGGGATTCTCAGCTCATTCATTAAAAACAATGAATGAAAGGATTGAGGGGAAACCAGCTCCATATCAGAAATACGTTACCCAAAGCAAGCAATACAGCAATACTGCAGTCGGTCTAGTTAGCCTGTTGTGCGTTCCCTTATGAAAAACAACTCACGTTATAGTACCCTAGGGCTGGGTATTGGCAAGGACCTCACGATACGATACGTATCACGATACATGGGTCGCGATATGATTGTATCACGAGACATTGCGATACAATACATATTGCGATATATTGCAATACTCAAAATTAAATAAGAGCTAAAGATACAACACACTGTGTACCACCCAGGTAGTGTAATAATATGTACATCACTTTATACTGATAAGTTAGTGGACAAATTTAGTCAAAACTACCGAGTGTTGAGTGTGTTACTGAACGCACTGACATAAAAAGTATTGTTATTGTGTCACTGACCACACGGCTGTGCAAAAACATCCATATGGGAAATATTGATACAGTATCGATTAGGGGTGGGAATCACCAGATGCAGAGGCCTGGCATGGCATGGCCTGCAAAAAAAAAAAAAAACGATACTTGGCGTCCAAATATCGATACAGTATCGGGAAATAAAATATTGCGATATATTGCTGTATGGATTATATTATATTGCCCAGCCCTATAGTACTCCTTTGCATTTATAGCCTACTACTTCCCCCATTTCTTTTTCTGTTTCTTCCGTCTGATAATCTGTGGTGAGTCGAGCAGCTGTGCGCCTCTCGAGAGACGAAACATAACAGTCAAACTTTTAAAAGTAGAAACCAAGTGATCTATATCGACGACGACGACGACGATTAAAAGTAGACTGCAGCAGCTTGACACGCGGGCGTCCTTGCGTTCAGAACGTAATTAGGCTACTTCACAACATGGGAATATTTGCTTTACAATCAACTGGAACCAAAGGTAAGCCTTGTGTTACCTGTAGCCTAAAGTCATAAAGTCGATCAGACAAATATTGAAAGGTGCTCATTAAATAGACTCCGTCCTCCTCGGACAGGTAGGCTAGTTCACATCTCCATGGCAACTAGGGATGGGCAACGCATTTCGAATTTTGGAATAATCGTTTATTAACAAGATCGACTTTTATTGTTGAAACTCAAAAATTGTTTATTTAATTATTATTTATATATTTTTTTTATTTTTTACCGGCGCCTGTCCTCTTTAACATGACACCATTTGTCCGTGTGACTCTAGAAACACTAGAAATGTGTTAGAAATGGTCTTAAACTGTCTATATTACAGCAACACTCAGCCGCAAGGAAAAGCTTTCAAGGCTTGAAGAAAAGTTGATATTCTGTCTACTGTTCCCTTGGCCATCTCGGCGCTACGCTAATGCTAACGTCGCTAAGGGCTAACGTAGGCTCAGGTCTGGCTGCCTAATGACAATAGAGCGCAAAAGTCACCCCCTCTCCCTGTCCATGGGATTTCATCCGCCATTCATTTTTCCATAGACCTTACGTAAAATGCATAATATATACATCTTTTTTTACTTTACTCAAATTTGACTCGCATTTATTTGTTGAGGGGGGGAGAGCATTTTGACGAGTGATTGTGCTAGAAATGAACGTCATGCCATAATGCCTCCGCATTTGCAGGCCTTTGTAACGACAATATTGCAGATAGAGAGAGAGAGAGAGAGAGAGAGAGATAGAGAGATAGAGAGAGAGAGATGGAGAGAGAGAGAGAGATGGAGAGAGAGAGAGAGAGAGAGAGATGGAGAGAGAGAGAGAGAGAGAGAGAGATGGAGAGAGAGATAGAGAGAGAGAGATGGAGAGAGAGAGAGAGATGGAGAGAGAGAGAGAGAGAGAGAGAGAGATGGAGAGAGAGATAGAGAGAGAGAGATGGAGAGAGAGAGAGAGATGGAGAGAGAGAGAGAGAGAGAGAGAGAGAGAGATGGAGAGAGAGATAGAGATAGAGAGAGAGAGAGATGGAG
>NW_028150095.1:0-9000 GCF_964638095.1 Poromitra crassiceps | reverse complement strand
TCATCGGGCAGAGAGCGACCGTAGTGGACTAGGTTGAGGGCGGGCCAAATGTTTTGAAATGAATTTGAATATTAAGAAATTCTGTTTTCTTAAGTGGTTATCAACAGTTTTGGTGCAGGCGCAGCATTGCGCTTGACACTACAGTAATTGTTAAAAGTATGGAATAGTGCTATCTCTGTTTTGCGCTGTACCAGCGCAGGAGAGTCTGGCTCCTCTCAATCTGGTATAGCGGGAAAAAAGGCTGTTCTCTTTACATCCATCCACCGAAAGTACCAAGCAGGCCTGCTTTATTGCACGATGCAAATCTTCATCAAAACATGCCAGGAGGCACAGTGGCGCAGTAGTAGTGCTGTCGCCTCACAGCAAGAAGGTCCTGGGTTTGATTCCCGCCTGGGGATGCTGTGGGCGCTGAGGGTGTGTCCCCATTCCCATGTCCTCACATGCCCACATGATTTGCCTCTCCCTGGAAGTCCAGGTCGCTCCCCCAACAGCTCAACTGCAGCCCGACTGCGGACACTCCGCACCGGCTGACTCGTGCGGTGGAGGCTCCGCACCGGCTGATTCGTGCGGTGGACACTCTGCACCGGCTGATTCGTGCGGCGGAGGCTGCGCAGCCATTGCGCAGGCATTCCAAGTTCAGCCATTAATCGGCACATTCGCCCATTAATCTGCCCTAATGACCTTATTTAAAAATCTGGCTCCATTACGTCACCCGCAGGGGTGCTCTTTTACACTTGCTGAAAGATTCAGCACGAAGGGGGCAGGGGTTGTCAAAAAGGGCCTTTCTGTGTGGAGTTTGCATGTTGTCCCCGTGCTCCCCTGGGGTTACCTCCAGATAGGAACCCCCCACTAAAAAACAAAAATATATACCGGTGTATACTGTATATATATATATTCAGCGCGATCGCATGTAAATTGGCATAGCTGTGGCCGAACACAATTTGCTGACTCACACACAGTCTCTTCTGCCTTCTTATTATAGGATGCATACTTTTTTGTTTAACAATGAGGTGAGCAAAATCTCAAGGCACCTCCCTGCTTCCTCCCAGACATACCCGTGTGTTAGCAGCAGTTAGCCCTAACATAATGGTGTGAACAGATGAGGCCATAAGTCAAGCTTAGAAGAATATAACTGTTTACTTGACCAAACGTTATCACGAGTCACACAACCAGTTGAGCAGACAAACCATAAGCTTGTTTTCATGAGAAACAATAGCCGTCATGCACATACAGGTAGCGTGATGATGTGTGTTACTGTGAACAACTCATATGTCATGAGGCCCAGGCATCTCCAAAGTCCAATTGCGGCCTTCTGACCGATTTGAAGCGGCCCTCGGCTTGTCTCTCAAAATATACTGTATGTGGCCCTCCACACAGTCAATCAAGCAAGTTCAATTAGCTTTTTTTTTCCATTCACTTACAGTAACGATGACACCCCTATCATACAGTTTGGACTTTGTAGACAACCAAGTAGGAACAATACAGGCAGAACTAATGTTTTCCGATGGTAAACTAAATTCCTTAGAGTACAATTGTATTGTATGTGATTTTCATTTTCTTTATAACCCATATCATAAGCAGCTGGCCCCCTGGTATTTTCACATGATCTAATCTGGCCCCCATTCAAAAAAGTTTGGACACCCCTGCATTAGACTAATGGCCCATTTCCACCGCTGGTATCAGCGCGGCCCCGCCCAGCTCGTCTCGCTTTTCTGTCTCATTCCACCGATCAAAAACCTGGCCAGCCCGGGTTGAGTCGGGGTTGAGCCGTGCTAGTTTTGGTCCCTGCTTTGTTGAGGTTCTAGCGCTGTGGACCCGGTACCATACGGTGACGTGAAAACACTGCAGACGACTGATTGGTCAGGCAGAATCGTGTCTACTCTATCTACTGTCAATGCTGGATACCAGTTTAGTGGAGCTTACCTTCTCTTCTGTTATTTCCATCAGTCTTTTGTGTTGCTGCCTTCGGCTCTGGTGAAATAAAAGCGATCTCCTTACTCAGCTTAACATGACGGTGGTTTTCAATTGTTTTGAGAGAGAAAAAAATCCGCTCCTCAGGAAGCCCTTTGTAGCTGTGCCTGCATGTGAGTTTGACTAAGAACAAAGTGATATCCATTCTCCTGGCCGATTGTCACATTTGACAGTTTAAAAGTTCTGTGTATGGATTTAATTGTAACGTTATATGTTATAGCCTACTTCGGAACATGGGCGGAGGGCAGATATGCGGTCGCTATGACGACCAGGTGTGGGCGGGGGTGGGCGGGGGCAGATGACCAGCGGTGGAAGCAAAACATCCATCGGGTTGAAACAAGTAGAGCCGAGTGGTGACGAGCTGTGCAGGGCTGTAAAATGTGGTGGAAATGAGCCATAACCTTTTCCTTGCAGTCCACCTCAAATGGGTTAGGGCTAGGGTGGTTCTTTAGATTTATTTTTGTGTGTTGTGGTGGTCACTGGTCAGTGGTGAGGACTACAGTCATTGGACAGTATGTATCACATGGAGCAACTTGTTCCCCTTTCTCATTTTCGTCTGAAGAATTAGGTCATAATACAGTGTTATAGTCCTGTCTAAATACAGTAGTCGACATACAGTAGTGTGTGTGTGTGTGTGTGTGTGTGTGTGTGTGTTTCCTGTGTGTATCCTGTGTGTGAGAAAAGCCTTTGATGTTCCTCATTCACTCTATACTACTGCTCCCCGTGTCTCCTCTCTCTTTGAAGACCATGTAGCCATGATGATTAAAAAGCCGTCCTCTTTCATCTTCAAACTTATGGAATGAATATGATATGATATGACACCAAACATCCCACCAACACACCCGTCATTCCACGCCCATCCTGCCTGTGTGCTGGAGTTTGATGCACACAGGCTTCTTAAAGAAACTCTCTGGCCATAAATGAGTAATTCTTAGGGTTCAGGCATCATTTACACTTGAAGTAAGGGCATTTTTAGTCGTTATAGCATCGTGGGGGCACGGTGGCGCAGTGCTAGTGCTGGCGCCTCACAGCTAGAAGGTCCTGGGTTTGATTCCCGCCTGGGACGCTGTGGGCGCCGAGGGTGTGTCTCCCTCTCCCCATGTCCTCAGTGCCCACGGCCCAGGTGGGCTATCTCGTCGAAAAATGGTCCTTTCTGTGTGGAGTTTGCATGTTCTCCCCGTGCTCCCCTGGGGTTCCATATAACCCCCCACTAATAGTGGTACGGTGGTGCAGTGGTAAGCGCTGTCGCCTCACAGCTCGAAGGTCCTGGGTTCGATTCTCACCTGGGACGCTGTGGGTGCTGGAGTTGTGACCCCCGCATATCTTCAGTGCCTACTGCCCAGGTGGGCTATCTCGTCGAAAGGGCCTTTCTGTGTGGAGTTTGCATGTTCTCCCGGTACCCCCCAGGGGGTTCCTCCGTACATAACCCCCCCACTAAAAACATGCAGAAGATCGTCATCCGACCAGTGACCAATGATGGTCCAATGAAGGTCCCCGGGCGCTGGAAAGAAATAGCGACCACTGCTCCTGGCCTGCCCCCCTGCAGGAAAGGACAAGCCTGGATGGGTCAAATGCAGAGGACATATTTCACCGGCCACCGTCAGCATGAGTGTGTGTTGTGGCTGCATGCATGTGTTGTAGTGTGTTCGTGTGACAATAAAGACGGGCTGCCATCTGAAATCGTGTTTTTAAAAAAACATGCAGAAGATCGTCGTCTGACCAGCGGCGGTTGGAAGAAGTTGGTCCCCGGGCACTTCACTGCAGCTGCCCACCGCTCCTGACCTGAACCATGGAGGAGGACAAGCCAGGATGGGTCAAACGCGGAGGAGATATTTCACGGTGCCTCCAAAGCATGTGTGTGTACTGGCTGCCGTGCACGTGTGTGCATGCCAAATGGTGTTTGTGACTAAATAAAGATGGGGTTTGTCCGTCCAGTTTAAATCTTTAGTAGTACCACTATATCTAGCTTGTGGCTAAATGCTAACATCACTAGCCTGATATCAGACTGAATTGTCAACTCGTTACACTCCATTTCCATCTTGTCGTCTGACATTGCCTCCACTCATGAGGGGAACCCCCCCAGGGGAATTACAGTTTCCCTAACCGATCATTAGAGACCAACGTGTCGGCCTGAATCGAATCCAGTCAGGAGAACGCAAACAACATCTCTCCTTTGAATCAATTCCTTCAATCAGTCAGTGCTGTTCGGATTTCAAACTAATCGTTGGTACCTTTTAATGGATACAGTGTCTATCCCGTCTATAGGGGCCGCCATTGTTATTATTACTCCTCTCTCGGTGCACTTGACAACGGGAAACAGCTTGCCGACAATGTTAGTCCCGCCTGTTGCGCTGACTGTTTATTGATGCTATTGGCTAATCGTTAGCCCCTCTCTGTGCTCATTGGACCGGTCATTTTTCCGACTGATGAAATCGCCGTTGCCTTCTCCTCATTCTCTGGAATACTTTCTTGGCATTCGTGCGATACGATATAATGACACACAAAATATCGCGATACTGTGCTGTATCAATCCCCCCCCCCCCCCCCCCCCCCACACAACTATTGAGTATAGGCGGGCCTTCAATGCCTCCTGAGGATGGATTGTGTTGTTCAGACACACAAACTATCTGTCTGTCACTGTTATGGGCAGTGTTGGGCAAGTTACTTTCAAAATGTAATATACTACATATTGCTAGTTACTTTCATTTGAAAGTACTTTACAATATTACTTTCTGTGTAGACTAACTCGTTACTTATTACACTACTTTTGCATTACTTTCACCAAAACAACAGCACCAGCAGAATGACTTCGCTGCCCCGGAAACCATCCCGAAAAATAATTTCGACCGCCTTGAAGTCAGTGTAAACAATCCATCTTTTTAAATATGTGCTTTGATTTAATAAAATGTAACTCAATTTGTAACTTGAGTTACTTGAGAAAGTAACTGGTATAATATTGCTGAAATCCTATAAGTAATAAGTTATATTACTGAGTTACTGCTAAGAGTAATATATTACATGTAATATGTTACTTTTGTAATGAGTTACCCCCAACACTGGTTATGGGGGAGGGGAAGGAAGATACCATCGGGTCAATAGGGGTGCAGTGACTAGAGCCGGATCATTCAGCTGGCATAGGATTAAGTCAGTGTGTGTGTGTGATTGAGATTGTTGTTTTCTGTGTGGGGGTGGTGAGCTATAGCTTACGCTCTGCCCCACCTACTTCAGCACCTCTCTCCTGTATCGTCTACCACAGCAGCCAGACTCTGCCCAGAGAGCAACGAGCCTTTCATCCTAATCGTTTTCTTCATCTTGATTGTGTTGAAGGTTCATCAGCTGGGTTGCATGCAGGATGCTGACAGCAGAGTGTAAGCTGTGACCTCGTGTGACTCCAGACAGACAGACAGACAGACCGACAGACAGACAGACACACTCACTTCAGGACCATGGTGAGTTGCTTTCCCTCTTTCTCTCTTTCCACCTCTCTCTTCTTTCTCGCACGCGTGCACAAAATCTATACTCACCATTTCTTTCACTTCCTTTGGAGTTTGACTGAAAGCACTCAAACCGCACAAATACACAAAACACACACTGTACTGTTACTGTAACACTCGTTCTATATGTCTCTCTCCCTCTCTCCTGAAAGCAGTTTATTTCTTCAGTTTCCTTCATATTCCTTGCTTATGTTTTGCTGTCTCTCTGTCTCTGTATGCCCCCCTCCTCTGGTGTAGTCGTGCCTTCAGCCCCTGGCCCACACTGGCATAGCCTCTCTCAGGCCTGACAGGGTGCCTGTGTGTCTGTCTCTGACACCATATGTTCCTCTCCGTGTGTTTGGCTGTGTCACGCACGCTAGTGCCCCGTCCAATCCAATGCCATCTGACCGGCCAATAGAAACATGGTGTGGCCTCTCCCCCCGCCCCGCCCCCCCGCCCACCTTTTACTGCAGCATCATTTTAGCGTTCATAATCTATATACGATACGATACGATACGATACAACTTTATTGTCAGCAGGCTGAAATTTGTTTTGCATCCAATGGCATTCTCCATTCAAGAGTTAAGGTGCTTACACATCAAGAGCGATGCGAATATAGGCACGAAATTGCGATGCGAGTTTTGACTCACCTGTCAATCACAGCCACAGATGTGTACAGGTCGGAAGCGAATTTCTGAAAAATCGAACGTGGTTCGAAAAAATAAACACCGCAATAACGCTCAGCGAAACTTCGCCGTCGGTATGCACGGTTGCATTGACTGATATAGGTTCGGAAAATATTATTGACGTGCGAATTAATCGCACGAAAAAAACGTGCTCGGTGTGTAAGGACCTTTACACATGAAAAACATGAAGACATGAAAGTTACACATGAAAGACACAACAGACAAAGACAAGACATCCAGAACTAATTCCACAGAATTACAGAAGGCAAGCAGTTCAAGAGGTTTACCTGTTCTGATTGAGCAGACCAATAGACTGGTGTACAAAAGAATTCTTCAGTCTATTGCGTCTAACTTTTAGGACTCTAAAGCGTCTCCTGGAGGGCAACAGTTGGTATTCTCCATTCAGAACATGCAAGGGGTCCGAGGCTATACTGGTAGCTAGTCTAAGCATGCTTTTGATTTGAGCTTCTTTAAAAGAGTGAAACACGGACTCTACAGGCTGGCCAATAATCTTAGCACAGATTTTTAACTGGCTAAAAAAACTTGGTTTTCAGGGAAACCGATAGGCTGTTGAACCAAGCCGTACTACAGTACAACATGACGCTCTGAGTAACAGAGGTAAAGAAAAGTGACAGAATCTGACTACTAGCACCAAAGGATCTAAGTCTACGGAGCGAGTAAATTCGCTTCTGAATCTTCTTACAGATAAATTCTATGTGTTTTGTATTCACTTTCGTTGTCATTCTGTCTTCATAGCTACTGTGCCACTGAATTTTTTGTCGGAAAATAATAACCTTGTTTTTTCAGTTTTGGTTGAGTCTGTATTGTAACTTGAGTTTGAGCAATAAAATCAGACTGGGGATGTTCCGTTCAAATAGCAAAAAATAAGATGAGTACCGTAAATTCCGGACTATAAGACGCACCGGTCTATAAGCCGCGGGACCAAAATTGACTATTTTTTTCTTCTATAAGCCGCACCGGTCTATAAGCCGTGGGTGTTTTGATGTTTAATTACCATATGAAAGGGTTCGTGCACAGAGAGGAATGTCGGGAAAGAGATGGCTGTTTGGGGAAGCTCCCATTTATTAACATTTCAACAAAACAAAACAAAAGTCAGGTCACTAATCCCCAGACAAAATCACACAACAATAGGCTATATGTGCAGCAAACCTGTAACCAGAGAAGTCAAGTCACTAATCCTCGTCTTCCTCTTCTTCCTGCGTACTGAAACCACCAAAGTCCTCATCTTCAGTGTCGGAAACGAACAGGTTCAGGGTGGCTTCGTCAACCACTCTCCTCTCTCCTTCATTGTCACTCAAAACCAACGAACTCCTCTTCATCACTGTCGCATCGAACAGCCTCTGAAGCCTCTAACGGCCCTCAGCGCCAGCTGTGGCGGCGTCATCCTCTTCATCCCGCAGCAGTCCAGCGTTTTGGAACCCGTTGGTGATTGTGGATGTTTTCACACTCCTATAATATTCCGTGATCTTCCTTTGTGTTTGTCCTCCTGCTGCACCGTCCAACGCCTCACCATTGACTCATCGATGCCCAGGTTACGCGCGGCTGCTCTGTTTCCCTCTTTTAATGCGAGATTGACTGCTTTCAACTTGAAAGCTGCGTCGTGTGAATTTCTGCGTACCTTCCCCATGGTAAGTGAGAGTGTTGCTTCTACTGCTCGTCTTGTTGTGAATATTCCTTGATCTTCCTTTGTGTGAATTCGCCGAAGTTTGTGATTTTCTCCTGGTAGTCGGGGGAGGGAGTTGATGGCCGAGTGGCCGTTTGCTTACCGTAATTACCATATGTAAGTGGTCACGCACAGAGGGGATTGTCGGGAAAGAGATGGCTGTTTGAGGAAGCTCCCATTTACCGTATTACCGTAACATTTCAACAAAACAACATAACACAACACCACCATTGTTTATTTTTACAGTGCACACAGTGTCCGCGGTGTGGTGAAAAGAGGGCAAGAGAGGAAATTAAAACAGAAGTGGATTTATAGTTAGAAAGAGTGCTAAAAAAGAGAGATTTTATTTGTATATATTTTTTTTTTTCTGAAAAAATCCATAGATAAGACGCACCGTTATATAAGCCGCAGGGGCCAAAAAACGGGAAAAAAGCCGTGGCTTATAGTCCGGAATTTACGGTAGTGTGAACCAGACACACACAAGTGAAATCCTGAGAAGCATATGGTGAGGAAGGCCACTGTCATGTCCGTCTGAGCTGATGTGGTTAATTATAGTGCATAAACTCTTGAATGATACAGCTAGGGACTCCCACTTTAATCCCACTCTAATTAGATTGCCTGATTTATACCTGCCATGACGAAGGCTCCTGCGTCTGAGCAAGAAAGCTCTACTTTGCCCTCATAAGTGAACTGCATTGAATTGACAAGTTAGGCCATTTTTGAACGGGCTATTGTTCTGGGCAGTGAAGAGACACAGGAAAACGGTCGGGGACAGGCGAGTTTGGACAGGTTGTATGAATGGGCATCCTGTTACCTTGTCTCTAGACTTGCTATGTGTTGACAACAGTGTTGGGGGTAACTCATTACAAAAGTAACATATTACTTGTAATATATTACTTTTAGCAGTAACTCAGTAATATAACTTATTACTTATAGGATTTCAGTAATATTATACCAGTTACAGTACTTTGTCAAGTAACTCAAGTTACAAATATAGTTACATTTTATTAAATCAAAGCACATATTTAAAAAAAGATACAATCATTTCCTCATCAAACTGTGTGTTTTGTTTGCAAATAACCACTATAGATGACAATAACAAAGGAAAAGAACAACATTTAGAATTTTGGATTGTTTACACTGACTTCAAGGCGGTTGAAATTATTTTTCGGGATGATTCCGGGGC
>NW_028150096.1:0-5000 GCF_964638095.1 Poromitra crassiceps | reverse complement strand
CAAAGGACTGCTCGTTTTATTTTATCGGTCATCGATCATATTTATCGGCTATAATTTAATTATCGGAGTAATATACAAAAATATAAATTTCCCAGTATATATCTATATTATATCATGCGTCCCTAGTCCCATGTAATTCTCTTGTTTCTTTCTCATACTTCACACAGCCTAAACCTGGATCAGTGACAGCTAGAGAAAACCTCTGAGAAATTGAGCACGCTGCCCCTTGACGGCAGAGCGGAGATGTTTATGTCCATTGAAAATGACTGAGGTTTCCACCTTCTTGCCAAAAGTTTGCTAGCTAGCTCGCTCTACTGCAGCCTGAGCCAATCACCGTGCTTCCCCCGGCCATATGGACTGCAACCAAATCATAGCGGAGACCGGGGAGACGAACGAACACACCCAACGCATTAACACATTGTTGAGGTTTCCAGACATGGCCCGTCAGTAGATATACTATACACACACACACACACACACACACACACACACACACACACACACACACACACACACACACACACACACACACACACACACAAGAAACAGAGGCATGGGAGATCATCTCCAGAACTGCGGAACGAGGGGTTTCGAACGCAAAAAAAGAATGACGTAAATTTAAACATATTGGATTATTTATTTCCTGATGTTAGTTGTAAGGCATGGGTGGTTGAATCCCTCTCCATCCTTCAACTACAGTTATTGTACCCACCACCAACCCTCCTGTGCCTCTCTCACCAACGCTACCTCTCAATATATTTCCCAACCCTAGTAGGGAGGTGTTCCAGCTGGGAGGAGACGACCACGGGGCAGCCTGAGGGCTAGATGGAGAGATGCTGGCCTGGGAACCCCTCCAGTCACAGCTGGCTAATGTGGCCATGGGAAAGGGGAGTTTGGGGTCTCCTGCTGGAACGGCTACCTCCATGACCCCATCACATGGATGGATGGATGGATGGATCGTATTATCAGGTCCACTCATGTTTTGAGGAACGAAACAACTCAGACTTTGACAAATTTCCCCTTAACCCATTGATACCTGGTGCAGCATTTGTGTGTATATCCCTCATTTGTGTGTGTGTATCCCTTTAAGACCGCGAACCGCGTTAAAGGGATACACACACAAATGCTGCATCAGGTATCAATGGGTTAAAAGAACTGCATTCATTCACTCATTTATTCAAGTTTCCATAAACCTTTCACAAGATTACATTCAAACATCTCATACATCTGTCTCGTATACTCCTTTTTACCGAGTGGACCTTGAACACATCATGTAACGCAATGCAACCTGTAATGAAGTGAAAGTGGGGAAACATGAGGTTGTCAGGGAATCTACAGTACATGACTGTAACAGCCATCATAAAGGCAGTATGGATTATATTGGACATAACGTAACGCTACTGGAAATATCTCTGCAGTCTACTCCTGTTACGGTCCGATTCTAGTTTTGACCATGACCCCGTCCCTCTCCTGCCCCCTCGTTGTGGTTAGAAAGCCTCACCGTCAGAAATGTGTTACACAGCTCTGCCTGCTGATGATCACGTCCTCTCACGTGTTAAGGTTAGGTTTATACTCCACTTTCTTTGTGTGTGTGAAAAGCATGTCAAGCTACAGACAGCTTTGCAACTTGGCCACAAAGTAACAGCGCTCCTCCGTTCCAGAACAGCTCAGCAGCATCTGCTCCCAAAGCCCACAAACATCTGTGTCATCCAGCCGGCCTCCAGAGAGCCAGGATACCACTGCTGTGAACCGCATGACCACCGCTCACACGGACCTGCTACCCCATGTGTGTGTGTGTGTGTGTGTGTGTGTGTGTGTCTTGCATTTCTGTAGGAATTCTTTGGCCTCCATTATTGTCGTTCCGCGCGCGCGCACGCGTGTGTGCGTGTGCGTGTGTGTGTGTGTGTGTGTGTGTGTGTGTGTGTGTGTGAAGGCCAGCGTTATTTGTTTGTCGGGGGACACATTTGTGTGCGATCCACAGTGACAGTTCCACTTGCCTTGACTGTCAGGTACTATATCATCCCAATATGGAGATTGCCTCCGCTGTGTCGTTCTGCTGACAGTGCTCGAGTGCAATCCAGTTTGTGTGTGTCTGTGTCTGTGTGTGTGTGTGTGTGTGTGTGTGTGTGTGTGTGCGTGTGTGTGTGTGTGTGTCTGTGTCTGTGTCTGTGTGTGTGCGTGCGTGCGTGTCTGTGTGCGTGTGTGTGTGCGTGTGTCTGTGTGTGCGTGCGTGTGTGTGCATGCGTGCGTGCGTGCGTGCGTGTGTGTGTGTGTGTGTGTGTGTGTGTCTGTGTCTGTGTGTGTATGTGTGTGTGTGTGTGCGTGCGTGCGTGCGTGCGTGTGTGTGCATGCCCCAACTGAATTAGCGCTAGCTGTATTAGTATTGGGAGAGGCTCGGGGCTGTCACAGGTCCTTAGGCGCTCGGCGGAGGGCAGGAAAAACACATGTCAAAATATCTTCACATTGAGGCTGATTGCCGCCAAGCCAGTTGGCTGCAATTTGACAAATGACTTTTAATAGGTCATCCTGCCGCCTCCGCATACTAATGAGTATCCAGAGAGGAGGAGAGCCAGAGAGAGAGAGAGAGGGAGTGAGGACGAGCGAGGAGATGAAGACAGAGAGAGACTCAGAGACTCATGTATCGATAGCCAATACCACTAAAGATGAGACATGATTCATCTTTTCCAGGGGACTCTTTTCCAACAGACACCTCATCGCTCCACGCTTTCACTTTGAAACAATTGGAAAGTTCTACCTACTTGCTACCACCATGAAATCACCCCCAAAATCAACTCCATATAAAGATACTCTTTTTTTTCCACTGTTACAGAAATACAGACACTTTGTAGCCAGTCATCTCTTTGATCAAGATACCTCTCAGTGCCCGATCAAGAAGATCAGACACATGATTTCCTCCATATTTCTTGTGTATAATGTAGTAGTGTATATGACTTTGCTGAAAATATTTGTCACAACAACACATTGCTGCATGATTACAATCACAGTGAAGGACGCCCACACAGATTTTACTGCTATATTATGAAATCCCAGACTTTTTACGACCATTCGTCACACTCCAGTTCAGCTCAGACACTACGGTGCATTGCCAGACGCAGCCTTTCTGCCAACTTGCAACTCATTCTGCTTCTCCTCGTCCCCAGATGTGGAATTCAAAGAGCATCTGAGATGCTGTGATGATGCAGGAGGGCGAGCGAGCGAGCGGCCTGCAGTACCGGACCCTTCCTCAGCGAGCGGCCTGCAGTACCGGACCCTTCCTCAGCCTTTAATACAAAGTGACAATTATCACACGTGGTGGGTTTGGAATTTGCAAAAACGACTGTTGGAAGTGAGAGCGACCGGGCACGCTCTCAAACCTCCATTTAACCAAAACACAAAGTGTAGCAGCAAGTGATTATTTCCGGTGTTTCTCAACATCCGGTCCTCAAGTCTTTTAGCTCCAAATCGACTGTTCAATTTAGACACCTGCAGCTACATGTTGCTGGACTGGACAGGGGCTACTTGAGGACTGGATGGATACCAGGCGAAGGTACTTGAGGACTGGGTTGAGAAACACTAAGTGGCCATTTTGTTCAATGTTGAGTGGCCAAGAGTTCAGGATGAGATTGCTCTATTTCTCTCTTCCCTCAAACCATCTGTGTGCGTGTGTGTGTGTGTGTGTGTGTGTGTGTGTGTGTGTGTGTGTGTGTGTGTGTGTGTGTGTGTGTGTGTGTGTGTGTGTGTGTGTGTGTGTGTGTGTGTGTGTGTGTGTGTGTGTGTGTGTGTCTCTCTCTCGCTCTGTGACTCTCTCCAGAGTGTTAAAGCAGGGCCTGGGGACCTGAACCTCTCTCTCTCTCTAAAGCATGGCATGAGGACCTGAACCTCTCTCTCTCACTCTCTCTCTCTCACTATCTCTCTCTCTCTCACTCTCTCTCTCGCTCTATCTCTCTCTGTAACTTTCTCCAGAGTGATAAAGCAGGGCCTGGGGACCTGAACCTCTCTCTCTCTCTAAAGCATGGCATGAGGACCTGAACCTCTCTCTCTCACTCTCTCTCTCTCTCCCTCTCTCACTCTCTCCAGAGTGTTAGTATGGCCTGGGGACCTGAACCTTGGTTGGAAAAGTGATGGATTATCAGTTTGAATGAGATGGAGACGCAAGGAAAGAAGTTCTCCTCAGAAAGGCCAGGAGGAGAAGGAGGAGAGAGTGAGGATATTAAGGGGTGGGACGGGGGGGAGTGCGGTGGCAGCTGTGCTCTTGAGAGCAGGAGGGCTGCTGGCCAAGCTGGTCACCAGAGCCCTGCATGCTGAGGCTCTCTGGGAGAGAGAAGCAATCAAAAGCAGACAAGGGTTCAACAGTGTCTCACACACTTCCTGGTTAGAAAGAGGATAAGGTGGAATGAAAGATGGGAGTGAGAAGAGAAGAGAGGAGAAGAGGAGAGGAGAGGAGAGGAGAAGAGGAGAGAGGAGAGAAGAAGAGGAGAGAGAGAGGAGAGAGGAGAGGAGAGGAGAGGAGAGGAGAGGAGAGAGGAGAGAGGAGAGGAGGAGAGAAGAGAGAGGAGAGAGGGGGAGAGAGGAGAGGGGAAGAGAGGAGAGGAGAGAGGAGGGGAGAGGAGAGGAGAGGAGAGGAGAGGAGAGGAGAGGAGAGGAGAGGAGGAGAGGAGAGGAGAAGAGAGGAGAGGAGAGGAGAGGAGAGGAGAGGAGGAGAGGAGAGGAGAGGAGGAGGGGAGAGGAGGAGAGGAGAGGAGAGGAGAGGAGAGAGGAGGAGAGGAGAGGAGAGGAGGAGAGAGAGGAGAGGAGAGGAGAGGAGAGGAGAAGAGGAGAGGAGAGGAGAGGAGAGGGGAGAGGAGAGGAGGAGAGGAGAAGAGGAGAGGAGAGGAGAGGAGAGGAGAGGAGAGGAGAGGAGAGGAGAGGAGAGGAGAGGAGGAGGAGAGCGTTTAAGAGGAACCAGATGGGAGTCAAGATGGTGAAGTGATCAGCAGCAGTCTTATTCAAAATGAGGGATC
>NW_028150097.1:0-9000 GCF_964638095.1 Poromitra crassiceps | reverse complement strand
GTGAATTTGATGCGTGTAGAGATGGGGAAGCCAGTGAAGCGACCGGAAGAGGGGAGTGTATAGAGAATTGAGGCTGGTTAAACACCAGACACAGGCTGCAGTCAGTGTTCTAAATGAGCTGTGAAGGTCTGATGGCAGAGGCAGGTATAGCCCAGCCGGCCAGAGGAACCTTGCAGGAGTGTCCAGGTGCACCGAGTCTCCTTTATTTTGACAAGTAGGTCATTGAGGACACCTTCTCTTTTACGATAACGAGATGACCAGAGCCTGGACCAGGAGTTGAGCCGATTCAAATTCCTTCTCTCTGCTTGGTGCTGTTCATTCACTCCATCTCTTCTGCACCTCTTGACCTGATTCTCTGCAGCTCTCTCTCTCTCTCAGTCTCTGTCACTCACTCAGGCGGGAGACACACTAGAAGACTCTACCTATCCAATTTGGGAGACACTTCAGGTTTGCCTCCTCGCACAGATAACCACGGATTTCACAATGTTTCGTCTCCAAGTGGTAAATACACGTTAGGAAAGGATGGGGGTAAAACACACTTAAAGGAGTGTAATTTAGAGCCCGTTCACTTCTGTCTCACCCTAGTTTACATTTCTACAGCCATTTTGCATTGCGTAGCGTGCGCAATTTCACTTTTTAACACGTGCTAATTTGGGGTCGTTTTTCAAATACAGACTGTCAAACCTAGCTTGAAATCAACTGCTGCCAGTAGATGATTGATTGACAGTGTGATGGGACAGTTAGGTCCATACTGACATGTTTTTGAGGGATTATTTCCTGCGTTTCCGTGGGTGTCAGGTGAGTGACAGTAAGCAGAGCACTGATAGGAAAACACTGAACTCTGGCACAAGACAATACGATAATGACAAAACAGAAACTTGCGCCCAACCAAACAACGGCTTCATGTTTACTGCGACGGCTTGGATTATCTAGCTTGGACCATTTTCAAGTGTGTGGAAGTTGCTTTCTTTATGCTGTAGAAAAATGAATGGCTTCTGGAGATTATAGACGTTACCTGTTTCAAAGTACCCTAGTGCCGCCACCTGTCGTGGCTGATGTGTTTTTCTTCGGCTGCTCGTCCAGTGAATTTGGTTTGCAGAGTGAGCAGACTAATACCAATGGAATGTGTGGATTCTCAGCTTTCATTTCACATCTTGGTGGACTATTACTGGTGCAAAAGAACAGAAAAAAAACCTCAAACATTACAGTGACCACGACAGTACTTTAGCACAGGTAACATCTGTAGGAGGAAACCATCCTTGATGTCTCCAACTCTGCAGTGCAGACACCAGGAACAATGTAACAACACACTGCTACCTGTGTGCAGACACCAGGAACAATGTAACAACTCTGCTGCCTGTGTGCAGACACCAGGAACAATGTAACAACTCTGCTGCCTGTGTGAAGACACCAGGAACAATATAACAACTCTGCTGCCTGTGTGTAGACACCAGGAACAATGTAACAACACTGCTGCCTGTGTGCAGACACCAGGAACAATGTAACAACACACTGCTGCCTGTGTGAAGACACCAGGAACAATGTAACAACACTGCTGCCTGTGTGCAGACACCAGGAACAATGTAACAACACACTGCTGCCTGTGTGAAGACACCAGGAACAATGTAACAACTCTGCTGCCTGTGTGCAGACACCAGGAACAATGTAACAACACACTGCTGCCTGTGTGTAGACACCAGGAACAATGTAACAACACTGCTGCCTGTGTGTAGACACCAGGAACAATGTAACAACACTGCTGCCTGTGTGTAGACACCAGGAACAATGTAACAACACTGCTGCCTGTGTGTAGACACCAGGAACAATGTAACAACACTGCTGCCTGTGTGAAGACACCAGGAACAATGTAACAACTCTGCTGCCTGTGTGTAGACACCAGGAACAATGTAACAACACTGCTGCCTGTGTGCAGACACCAGGAACAATGTAACAACTCTGCTGCCTGTGTGTAGACACCAGGAACAATGTAACAACACTGCTGCCTGTGTGCAGACACCAGGAACAATGTAACAACTCTGCTGCCTGTGTGCAGACACCAGGAACAATGTAACAACACTGCTGCCTGTGTGAAGACACCAGGAACAATGTAACAACTCTGCTGCCTGTGTGAAGACACCAGGAACAATGTAACAACACTGCTGCCTGTGTGAAGACACCAGGAACAATGTAACAACACTGCTGCCTGTGTGAAGACACCAGGAACAATGTAACAACACTGCTGCCTGTGTGTAGACACCAGGAACAATGTAACAACACTGCTGCCTGTGTGAAGACACCAGGAACAATGTAACAACTCTGCTGCCTGTGTGAAGACACCAGGAACAATGTAACAACACTGCTGCCTGTGTGTAGACACCAGGAACAATGTAACAACTCTGCTGCCTGTGTGAAGACACCAGGAACAATGTAACAACTCTGCTGCCTGTGTGCAGACACCAGGAACAATGTAACAACACTGCTGCCTGTGTGCAGACACCAGGAACAATGTAACAACACTGCTGCCTGTGTGTAGACACCAGGAACAATGTAACAACTCTGCTGCCTGTGTGAAGACACCAGGAACAATGTAACAACACTGCTGCCTGTGTGAAGACACCAGGAACAATGTAACAACACTGCTGCCTGTGTGCAGACACCAGGAACAATGTAACAACACTGCTGCCTGTGTGCAGACACCAGGAACAATGTAACAACACTGCTGCCTGTGTGAAGACACCAGGAACAATGTAACAACTCTGCTGCCTGTGTGCAGACACCAGGAACAATGTAACAACTCTGCTGCCTGTGTGCAGACACCAGGAACAATGTAACAACTCTGCTGCCTGTGTGAAGACACCAGGAACAATGTAACAACACTGCTGCCTGTGTGAAGACACCAGGAACAATGTAACAACACTGCTGCCTGTGTGTAGACACCAGGAACAATGTAACAACACTGCTGCCTGTGTGAAGACACCAGGAACAATGTAACAACTCTGCTGCCTGTGTGAAGACACCAGGAACAATGTAACAACACTGCTGCCTGTGTGTAGACACCAGGAACAATGTAACAACTCTGCTGCCTGTGTGAAGACACCAGGAACAATGTAACAACTCTGCTGCCTGTGTGCAGACACCAGGAACAATGTAACAACACTGCTGCCTGTGTGCAGACACCAGGAACAATGTAACAACACTGCTGCCTGTGTGTAGACACCAGGAACAATGTAACAACTCTGCTGCCTGTGTGAAGACACCAGGAACAATGTAACAACACTGCTGCCTGTGTGAAGACACCAGGAACAATGTAACAACACTGCTGCCTGTGTGCAGACACCAGGAACAATGTAACAACACTGCTGCCTGTGTGCAGACACCAGGAACAATGTAACAACACTGCTGCCTGTGTGAAGACACCAGGAACAATGTAACAACTCTGCTGCCTGTGTGCAGACACCAGGAACAATGTAACACCACTGCTGCCTGTGTGCAGACACCAGGAACAATGTAACAACTCTGCTGCCTGTGTGAAGACACCAGGAACAATGTAACAACTCTGCTGCCTGTGTGCAGACACCAGGAACAATGTAACAACACACTGCTGCCTGTGTGCAGACACCAGGAACAATGTAACAACACTGCTGCCTGTGTGTAGACACCAGGAACAATGTAACAACACTGCTGCCTGTGTGAAGACACCAGGAACAATGTAACAACACACTGCTGCCTGTGTGCAGACACCAGGAACAATGTAACAACACTGCTGCCTGTGTGTAGACACCAGGAACAATGTAACAACACTGCTGCCTGTGTGAAGACACCAGGAACAATGTAACAACTCTGCTGCCTGTGTGTAGACACCAGGAACAATGTAACAACTCTGCTGCCTGTGTGAAGACACGAGGAACAATGTAACAACACTGCTGCCTGTGTGCAGACACCAGGAACAATGTAACAACTCTGCTGTCTGTGTGAAGACACCAGGAACAATGTAACAACACTGCTGCCTGTGTGCAGACACCAGGAACAATGTAACAACACTGCTGCCTGTGTGAAGACACCAGGAACAATGTAACAACACTGCTGCCTGTGTGCAGACACCAGGAACAATGTAACAACTCTGCTGCCTGTGTGAAGACACCAGGAACAATGTAACAACACACTGCTGCCTGTGTGAAGACACCAGGAACAATGTAACAACACTGCTGCCTGTGTGCAGACACCAGGAACAATGTAACAACACTGCTGCCTGTGTGAAGACACCAGGAACAATGTAACAACTCTGCTGCCTGTGTGAAGACACCAGGAACAATGTAACAACTCTGCTGCCTGTGTGCAGACACCAGGAACAATGTAACAACACTGCTGCCTGTGTGCAGACACCAGGAACAATGTAACAACTCTGCTGCCTGTGTGCAGACACCAGGAACAATGTAACAACTCTGCTGCCTGTGTGTAGACACCAGGAACAATGTAACAACACACTGCTGCCTGTGTGAAGACACCAGGAACAATGTAACAACACTGCTGCCTGTGTGTAGACACCAGGAACAATGTAACAACACTGCTGCCTGTGTGCAGACACCAGGAACAATGTAACAACTCTGGTGCCTGTGTGTAGACACCAGGAACAATGTAACAACACTGCTGCCTGTGTGCAGACACCAGGAACAATGTAACAACACTGCTGCCTGTGTGCAGACACCAGGAACAATGTAACAACACACTGCTGCCTGTGTGAAGACACCAGGAACAATGTAACAACTCTGCTGCCTGTGTGAAGACACCAGGAACAATGTAACAACACTGCTGCCTGTGTGAAGACACCAGGAACAATGTAACAACACTGCTGCCTGTGTGAAGACACCAGGAACAATGTAACAACACTGCTGCCTGTGTGTAGACACCAGGAACAATGTAACAACACTGCTGCCTGTGTGTAGACACCAGGAACAATGTAACAACACTGCTGCCTGTGTGTAGACATCAGGAACAATGTAACAACACTGCTGCCTGTGTGAAGACACCAGGAACAATGTAACAACACTGCTGCCTGTGTGCAGACACCAGGAACAATGTAACAACACACTGCTGCCTGTGTGAAGACACCAGGAACAATGTAACAACTCTGCTGCCTGTGTGCAGACACCAGGAACAATGTAACAACTCTGCTGCCTGTGTGCAGACACCAGGAACAATGTAACAACACTGCTGCCTGTGTGCAGACACCAGGAACAATGTAACAACACTGCTGCCTGTGTGCAGACACCAGGAACAATGTAACAACACTGCTGCCTGTGTGTAGACACCAGGAACAATGTAACAACACTGCTGCCTGTGTGAAGACACCAGGAACAATGTAACAACTCTGCTGCCTGTGTGTAGACACCAGGAACAATGTAACAACACTGCTGCCTGTGTGAAGACACCAGGAACAATGTAACAACACACTGCTGCCTGTGTGTAGACACCAGGAACAATGTAACAACTCTGCTGCCTGTGTGCAGACACCAGGAACAATGTAACAACACTGCTGCCTGTGTGCAGACACCAGGAACAATGTAACAACACTGCTGCCTGTGTGTAGACACCAGGAACAATGTAACAACACTGCTGCCTGTGTGCAGACACCAGGAACAATGTAACAACTCTGCTGCCTGTGTGTAGACACCAGGAACAATGTAACAACACTGCTGCCTGTGTGCAGACACCAGGAACAATGTAACAACACTGCTGCCTGTGTGCAGACACCAGGAACAATGTAACAACACTGCTGCCTGTGTGCAGACACCAGGAACAATGTAACAACTCTGCTGCCTGTGTGTAGACACCAGGAACAATGTAACAACTCTGCTGCCTGTGTGCAGACACCAGGAACAATGTAACAACACTGCTGCCTGTGTGTAGACACCAGGAACAATGTAACAACTCTGCTGCCTGTGTGCAGACACCAGGAACAATGTAACAACTCTGCTGCCTGTGTGCAGACACCAGGAACAATGTAACAACACTGCTGCCTGTGTGCAGACACCAGGAACAATGTAACAACACTGCTGCCTGTGTGCAGACACCAGGAACAATGTAACAACACTGCTGCCTGTGTGCAGACACCAGGAACAATGTAACAACTCTGCTGCCTGTGTGCAGACACCAGGAACAATGTAACAACTCTGCTGCCTGTGTGTAGACACCAGGAACAATGTAACAACTCTGCTGCCTGTGTGTAGACACCAGGAACAATGTAACAACACTGCTGCCTGTGTGTAGACACCAGGAACAATGTAACAACTCTGCTGCCTGTGTGTATACACCAGGAACAATGTAACAACACTGCTGCCTGTGTGTAGACACCAGGAACAATGTAACAACACTGCTGCCTGTGTGTAGACACCAGGAACAATGTAACAACTCTGCTGCCTGTGTGCAGACACCAGGAACAATGTAACAACACTGCTGCCTGTGTGCAGACACCAGGAACAATGTAACAACTCTGCTGCCTGTGTGCAGACACCAGGAACAATGTAACAACTCTGCTGCCTGTGTGCAGACACCAGGAACAATGTAACAACTCTGCTGCCTGTGTGCAGACACCAGGAACAATGTAACAACACACTGCTGCCTGTGTGCAGACACCAGAAACAATGTAACAACACTGCTGCCTGTGTGCAGACACCAGGAACAATGTAACAACACTGCTGCCTGTGTGCAGACACCAGGAACAATGTAACAACTCTGCTGCCTGTGTGCAGACACCAGGAACAATGTAACAACTCTGCTGCCTGTGTGCAGACACCAGGAACAATGTAACAACTCTGCTGCCTGTGTGCAGACACCAGGAACAATGTAACAACACTGCTGCCTGTGTGCAGACACCAGGAACAATGTAACAACACTGCTGCCTGTGTGCAGACACCAGGAACAATGTAACAACACTGCTGCCTGTGTGCAGACACCAGGAACAATGTAACAACACTGCTGCCTGTGTGCAGACACCAGGAACAATGTAACAACTCTGCTGCCTGTGTGCAGACACCAGGAACAATGTAACAACTCTGCTGCCTGTGTGCAGACACCAGGAACAATTTAACAACTCTGCTGCCTGTGTGCAGACACCAGGAACAATGTAACAACTCTGCTGCCTGTGTGCAGACACCAGGAACAATGTAACAACACTGCTGCCTGTGTGCAGACACCAGGAACAATGTAACAACACTGCTGCCTGTGTGCAGACACCAGGAACAATGTAACAACTCTGCTGCCTGTGTGCAGACACCAGGAACAATGTAACAACTCTGCTGCCTGTGTGCAGACACCAGGAACAATGTAACAACACTGCTGCCTGTGTGCAGAAACCAGGAACAATGTAACAACACTGCTGCCTGTGTGCAGACACCAGGAACAATGTAACAACACTGCTGCCTGTGTGCAGACACCAGGAACAATGTAACAACACTGCTGCCTGTGTGCAGACACCAGGAACAATGTAACAACTCTGCTGCCTGTGTGTAGACACCAGGAACAATGTAACAACTCTGCTGCCTGTGTGCAGACACCAGGAACAATGTAACAACTCTGCTGCCTGTGTGCAGACACCAGGAACAATGTAACAACACTGCTGCCTGTGTGCAGACACCAGGAACAATGTAACAACACTGCTGCCTGTGTGAAGACACCAGGAACAATGTAACAACTCTGCTGCCTGTGTGAAGACACCAGGAACAATGTAACAACACTGCTGCCTGTGTGCAGACACCAGGAACAATGTAACAACTCTGCTGCCTGTGTGCAGACACCAGGAACAATGTAACAACTCTGCTGCCTGTGTGTAGACACCAGGAACAATGTAACAACACTGCTGCCTGTGTGAAGACACCAGGAACAATGTAACAACTCTGCTGCCTGTGTGCAGACACCAGGAACAATGTAACAACACTGCTGCCTGTGTGCAGACACCAGGAACAATGTAACAACTCTGCTGCCTGTGTGCAGACACCAGGAACAATGTAACAACTCTGCTGCCTGTGTGTAGACACCAGGAACAATGTAACAACACTGCTGCCTGTGTGAAGACACCAGGAACAATGTAACAACTCTGCTGCCTGTGTGCAGACACCAGGAACAATGTAACAACACTGCTGCCTGTGTGTAGACACCAGGAACAATGTAACAACTCTGCTGCCTGTGTGCAGACACCAGGAACAATGTAACAACTCTGCTGCCTGTGTGCAGACACCAGGAACAATGTAACAACACACTGCTGCCTGTGTGTAGACACCAGGAACAATGTAACAACACTGCTGCCTGTGTGAAGACACCAGGAACAATGTAACAACACTGCTGCATGTGTGAAGACACCAGGAACAATGTAACAACTCTGCTGCCTGTGTGAAGACACCAGGAACAATGTAAAGGAGAGGGGCAACCTAGTGGGACTGGCACACACCTACAAGTGTAGGAGTGTTATCTTTTCACGATATAACAGATCATACTGCTGACTGACTCCAGGACCTCAAATCTCACAAGAACTCTCCTTATCCAGCGTGACCTCAATCAGAACAACAACAGAGGCAGACAGCCAGACTCTGCTAAACTCGCCTCTGATTGGCTACCGGCGGTTTGACCCTGTGCTCCCCGCTCACTGCGGGACACGCCCTGTGCTCCCCGCTCACTACGGGACACATGTGGGACGGTGATCTATCAGCCTTGTTGGATATTGCAGGGCGGCTCAGATCAAGCCCACGGCTCTGTGGAGGTTTCCAGTGAATCTAAACGCCTCTCTCTCCCTGCCAGGCCCTTTTTGTGGACCACTGGTCCCGATCAAGTGTCTGATTGTGATTCCCTCTCCAATTGTCAGGATGGACAAATTGGGTGTAAATTGGCCCGATAATCCTCGAGCGTCTCTTCAGCTCGACTCTCTCTGTCTCTTTCTCTCTCTCTCGTTCCACACTCCTTCCTCCTTACTGTGTAGCGTAACATGGCCCCCGGCAACCTCAAGTCTGC
>NW_028150098.1:0-9456 GCF_964638095.1 Poromitra crassiceps | reverse complement strand
AGCCTCTCTGGTGTCAAGTCTGATTTTGGAAAAAAAAAAAAAAAAATCCAAAATCAGACAGAGTGTTGACACCAGAGAGGCTAAGACCGCATTGACTCAGTGCGGTATTCAGCCTCTCTGGTGTCAAGTCTGATTTTGGAAAAAAAAAAAAAAAAATCCAAAATCAGACAGAGTGTTGACACCAGAGAGGCTAAGACCGCATTGACTCAGTGCGGTATTCAGCCTCTCTGGTGTCAAGTCTGATTTTGGAAAAAAAAAAAAAAAAATCCAAAATCAGACAGAGTGTTGACACCAGAGAGGCTAAGACCGCATTGACTCAGTGCGGTATTCAGCCTCTCTGGTGTCAAGTCTGATTTAAAAAAAAAAAAAAAAAAATCCAAAATCAGACAGAGTGTTGACACCAGAGAGGCTAAGACCGCATTGACTCAGTGCGGTATTCAGCCTCTCTGGTGTCAAGTCTGATTAAAAAAAAAAAAAAAAAATCCAAAATCAGACAGAGTGTTGACACCAGAGAGGCTAAGACCGCATTGACTCAGTGCGGTATTCAGCCTCTCTGGTGTCAAGTCTGATTTAAAAAAAAAAAAAAAAATCCAAAATCAGACAGAGTGTTGACACCAGAGAGGCTAAGACCGCATTGACTCAGTGCGGTATTCAGCCTCTCTGGTGTCAAGTCTGATTTTTGAAAAAAAAAAAAAAAATCCAAAATCAGACAGAGTGTTGACACCAGAGAGGCTAAGACCGCATTGACTCAGTGCGGTATTCAGCCTCTCTGGTGTCAAGTCTGATTTTCGAATAAAAAAAAAAAAAATCCAAAATCAGACAGAGTGTTGAGACCAGAGAGGCTAAGACCGCATTGACTCAGTGCGGTATTTAGCCTCTCTGGTGTCAAGTCTGATTTTGGAAAAAAAAAAAAAAAAATCCAAAATCAGACAGAGTGTTGACACCAGAGAGGCTAAGACCGCATTGACTCAGTGCAGTATTCAGCCTCTGGTGTCAAGTCTGATTTTGGAAAAAAAAAAAAAAAAAATCCAAAATCAGACAGAGTGTTGAGACCAGAGAGGCTAAGACCGCATTGACTCAGTGCGGTATTCAGCCTCTCTGGTGTCAAGTCTGATTTTGGAAAAAAAAAAAAAAAAATCCAAAATCAACCAGAGTGTTGACACCAGAGAGGCTAAGACCGCATTGACTCAGTGCGGTATTCAGCCTCTCTGGTGTCAAGTCTGATTTTGAAAAAAAAAAAAAAAAAATCCAAAATCAGACAGAGTGTTGACACCAGAGAGGCTAAGACCGCATTGACTCAGTGCGGTATTCAGCCTCTCTGGTGTCAAGTCTGATTTTGAAAAAAAAAAAAAAAAAATCCAAAATCAGACAGAGTGTTGACACCAGAGAGGCTAAGACCGCATTGACTCAGTGCGGTATTCAGCCTCTCTGGTGTCAAGTCTGATTTTGGAAAAAAAAAAAAAAAAATCCAAAATCAGACAGAGTGTTGAGACCAGAGAGGCTAAGACCGCATTGACTCAGTGCGGTATTCAGCCTCTCTGGTGTCAAGTCTGATTTTGAAAAAAAAAAAAAAAAAATCCAAAATCAGACAGAGTGTTGACACCAGAGAGGCTAAGACCGCATTGACTCAGTGCGGTATTCAGCCTCTCTGGTGTCA
Organism: Poromitra crassiceps; assembly: GCF_964638095.1. Taxonomy (NCBI): domain Eukaryota; kingdom Metazoa; phylum Chordata; class Actinopteri; order Beryciformes; family Melamphaidae; genus Poromitra; species Poromitra crassiceps. Next base: position 7,799 of record NW_028150098.1, on the reverse strand, counting down.
AGTCTGATTTTGAAAAAAAAAAAAAAAAAATCCAAAATCAGACAGAGTGTTGACACCAGAGAGGCTAAGACCGCATTGACTCAGTGCGGTATTCAGCCTCTCTGGTGTCAAGTATGATTTTGGAAAAAAAAAAAAAAAATCCAAAATCAGACAGAGTGTTGAGACCAGAGAGGCTAAGACCGCATTGACTCAGTGCGGTATTCAGCCTCTCTGGTGTCAAGTCTGATTTTGGAAAAAAAAAAAAAAAAATCCAAAATCAGACAGAGTGTTGACACCAGAGAGGCTAAGACCGCATTGACTCAGTGCGGTATTCAGCCTCTCTGGTGTCAAGTCTGATTTTTGAAAAAAAAAAAAAAAAAATCCAAAATCAGACAGAGTGTTGAGACCAGAGAGGCTAAGACCGCATTGACTCAGTGCGGTATTCAGCCTCTCTGGTGTCAAGTCTGATTTTGGAAAAAAAAAAAAAAAAATCCAAAATCAGACAGAGTGTTGACACCAGAGAGGCTAAGACCGCATTGACTCAGTGCGGTATTCAGCCTCTGGTGTCAAGTCTGATTTTGGAAAAAAAAAAAAAAAAATCCAAAATCAGACAGAGTGTTGAGACCAGAGAGGCTAAGACCGCATTGACTCAGTGCGGTATTCAGCCTCTCTGGTGTCAAGTCTGATTTTGGAAAAAAAAAAAAAAAAATCCAAAATCAGACAGAGTGTTGAGACCAGAGAGGCTAAGACCGCATTGACTCAGTGCGGTATTCAGCCTCTATGGTGTCAAGTCTGATTTTGGAAAAAAAAAAAAAAAAATCCAAAATCAGACAGAGTGTTGACACCAGAGAGGCTAAGACCGCATTGACTCAGTGCGGTATTCAGCCTCTCTGGTGTCAAGTCTGATTTTGGAAAAAAAAAAAAAAAAATCCAAAATCAGACAGAGTGTTGAGACCAGAGAGGCTAAGACCGCATTGACTCAGTGCGGTATTCAGCCTCTCTGGTGTCAAGTCTGATTTTGGAAAAAAAAAAAAAAAAATCCAAAATCAGACAGAGTGTTGACACCAGAGAGGCTAAGACCGCATTGACTCAGTGCGGTATTCAGCCTCTCTGGTGTCAAGTCTGATTTTGGAAAAAAAAAAAAAAAAATCCAAAATCAGACAGAGTGTTGAGACCAGAGAGGCTAAGACCGCATTGACTCAGTGCGGTATTCAGCCTCTCTGGTGTCAAGTCTGATTTTGGAAAAAAAAAAAAAAAAATCCAAAATCAGACAGAGTGTTGACACCAGAGAGGCTAAGACCGCATTGACTCAGTGCGGTATTCAGCCTCTCTGGTGTCAAGTCTGATTTTGGAAAAAAAAAAAAAAAAATCCAAAATCAGACAGAGTGTTGACACCAGAGAGGCTAAGACCGCATTGACTCAGTGCGGTATTCAGCCTCTCTGGTGTCAAGTCTGATTTTGGAAAAAAAAAAAAAAAAATCCAAAATCAGACAGAGTGTTGACACCAGAGAGGCTAAGACCGCATTGACTCAGTGCGGTATTCAGCCTCTCTGGTGTCAAGTCTGATTTAAAAAAAAAAAAAAAAAAATCCAAAATCAGACAGAGTGTTGACACCAGAGAGGCTAAGACCGCATTGACTCAGTGCGGTATTCAGCCTCTCTGGTGTCAAGTCTGATTAAAAAAAAAAAAAAAAATCCAAAATCAGACAGAGTGTTGACACCAGAGAGGCTAAGACCGCATTGACTCAGTGCGGTATTCAGCCTCTCTGGTGTCAAGTCTGATTTAAAAAAAAAAAAAAAAATCCAAAATCAGACAGAGTGTTGACACCAGAGAGGCTAAGACCGCATTGACTCAGTGCGGTATTCAGCCTCTCTGGTGTCAAGTCTGATTTTTGAAAAAAAAAAAAAAAATCCAAAATCAGACAGAGTGTTGACACCAGAGAGGCTAAGACCGCATTGACTCAGTGCGGTATTCAGCCTCTCTGGTGTCAAGTCTGATTTTCGAATAAAAAAAAAAAAAATCCAAAATCAGACAGAGTGTTGAGACCAGAGAGGCTAAGACCGCATTGACTCAGTGCGGTATTTAGCCTCTCTGGTGTCAAGTCTGATTTTGGAAAAAAAAAAAAAAAAATCCAAAATCAGACAGAGTGTTGACACCAGAGAGGCTAAGACCGCATTGACTCAGTGCAGTATTCAGCCTCTGGTGTCAAGTCTGATTTTGGAAAAAAAAAAAAAAAAAATCCAAAATCAGACAGAGTGTTGAGACCAGAGAGGCTAAGACCGCATTGACTCAGTGCGGTATTCAGCCTCTCTGGTGTCAAGTCTGATTTTGGAAAAAAAAAAAAAAAAATCCAAAATCAACCAGAGTGTTGACACCAGAGAGGCTAAGACCGCATTGACTCAGTGCGGTATTCAGCCTCTCTGGTGTCAAGTCTGATTTTGAAAAAAAAAAAAAAAAAATCCAAAATCAGACAGAGTGTTGACACCAGAGAGGCTAAGACCGCATTGACTCAGTGCGGTATTCAGCCTCTCTGGTGTCAAGTCTGATTTTGGAAAAAAAAAAAAAAAAATCCAAAATCAGACAGAGTGTTGAGACCAGAGAGGCTAAGACCGCATTGACTCAGTGCGGTATTCAGCCTCTCTGGTGTCAAGTCTGATTTTGGAAAAAAAAAAAAAAAAATCCAAAATCAGACAGAGTGTTGACACCAGAGAGGCTAAGACCGCATTGACTCAGTGCGGTATTCAGCCTCTCTGGTGTCAAGTCTGATTTTGAAAAAAAAAAAAAAAAAATCCAAAATCAGACAGAGTGTTGACACCAGAGAGGCTAAGACCGCATTGACTCAGTGCGGTATTCAGCCTCTCTGGTGTCAAGTCTGATTTTGGAAAAAAAAAAAAAAAAATCCAAAATCAGACAGAGTGTTGAGACCAGAGAGGCTAAGACCGCATTGACTCAGTGCGGTATTCAGCCTCTCTGGTGTCAAGTCTGATTTTGGAAAAAAAAAAAAAAAAATCCAAAATCAGACAGAGTGTTGACACCAGAGAGGCTAAGACCGCATTGACTCAGTGCGGTATTCAGCCTCTCTGGTGTCAAGTCTGATTTTGGAAACAAAAAAAAAAAAAATCCAAAATCAGACAGAGTGTTGAGACCAGAGAGGCTAAGACCGCATTGACTCAGTGCGGTATTCAGCCTCTGGTGTCAAGTCTGATTTTGGAAAAAAAAAAAAAAAAAATCCAAAATCAGACAGAGTGTTGAGACCAGAGAGGCTAAGACCGCATTGACTCAGTGCGGTATTCAGCCTCTCTGGTGTCAAGTCTGATTTTGGAAAAAAAAAAAAAAAAATCCAAAATCAACCAGAGTGTTGACACCAGAGAGGCTAAGACCGCATTGACTCAGTGCGGTATTCAGCCTCTCTGGTGTCAAGTCTGATTTTGAAAAAAAAAAAAAAAAAATCCAAAATCAGACAGAGTGTTGACACCAGAGAGGCTAAGACCGCATTGACTCAGTGCGGTATTCAGCCTCTCTGGTGTCAAGTCTGATTTTGGAAAAAAAAAAAAAAAATCCAAAATCAGACAGAGTGTTGAGACCAGAGAGGCTAAGACCGCATTGACTCAGTGCGGTATTCAGCCTCTCTGGTGTCAAGTCTGATTTTGGAAAAAAAAAAAAAAAAATCCAAAATCAGACAGAGTGTTGACACCAGAGAGGCTAAGACCGCATTGACTCAGTGCGGTATTCAGCCTCTCTGGTGTCAAGTCTGATTTTGGAAAAAAAAAAAAAAAATCCAAAATCAGACAGAGTGTTGACACCAGAGAGGCTAAGACCGCATTGACTCAGTGCGGTATTCAGCCTCTCTGGTGTCAAGTCTGATTTTGGAAAAAAAAAAAAAAAAATCCAAAATCAGACAGAGTGTTGACACCAGAGAGGCTAAGACCGCATTGACTCAGTGCGGTATTCAGCCTCTCTGGTGTCAAGTCTGATTTAAAAAAAAAAAAAAAAAAAATCCAAAATCAGACAGAGTGTTGACACCAGAGAGGCTAAGACCGCATTGACTCAGTGCGGTATTCAGCCTCTCTGGTGTCAAGTCTGATTAAAAAAAAAAAAAAAAAATCCAAAATCAGACAGAGTGTTGACACCAGAGAGGCTAAGACCGCATTGACTCAGTGCGGTATTCAGCCTCTCTGGTGTCAAGTCTGATTTAAAAAAAAAAAAAAAAATCCAAAATCAGACAGAGTGTTGACACCAGAGAGGCTAAGACCGCATTGACTCAGTGCGGTATTCAGCCTCTCTGGTGTCAAGTCTGATTTTTGAAAAAAAAAAAAAAAATCCAAAATCAGACAGAGTGTTGACACCAGAGAGGCTAAGACCGCATTGACTCAGTGCGGTATTCAGCCTCTCTGGTGTCAAGTCTGATTTTCGAATAAAAAAAAAAAAAATCCAAAATCAGACAGAGTGTTGAGACCAGAGAGGCTAAGACCGCATTGACTCAGTGCGGTATTTAGCCTCTCTGGTGTCAAGTCTGATTTTGGAAAAAAAAAAAAAAAAATCCAAAATCAGACAGAGTGTTGACACCAGAGAGGCTAAGACCGCATTGACTCAGTGCAGTATTCAGCCTCTGGTGTCAAGTCTGATTTTGGAAAAAAAAAAAAAAAAAATCCAAAATCAGACAGAGTGTTGAGACCAGAGAGGCTAAGACCGCATTGACTCAGTGCGGTATTCAGCCTCTCTGGTGTCAAGTCTGATTTTGGAAAAAAAAAAAAAAAAATCCAAAATCAACCAGAGTGTTGACACCAGAGAGGCTAAGACCGCATTGACTCAGTGCGGTATTCAGCCTCTCTGGTGTCAAGTCTGATTTTGAAAAAAAAAAAAAAAAAATCCAAAATCAGACAGAGTGTTGACACCAGAGAGGCTAAGACCGCATTGACTCAGTGCGGTATTCAGCCTCTCTGGTGTCAAGTCTGATTTTGGAAAAAAAAAAAAAAAAATCCAAAATCAGACAGAGTGTTGACACCAGAGAGGCTAAGACCGCATTGACTCAGTGCGGTATTCAGCCTCTGGTGTCAAGTCTGATTTTGGAAAAAAGAAAAAAAAAATCCAAAATCAGACAGAGTGTTGAGACCAGAGAGGCTAAGACCGCATTGACTCAGTGCGGTATTCAGCCTCTCTGGTGTCAAGTCTGATTTTGAAAAAAAAAAAAAAAAAATCCAAAATCAGACAGAGTGTTGACACCAGAGAGGCTAAGACCGCATTGACTCAGTGCGGTATTCAGCCTCTCTGGTGTCAAGTCTGATTTTTGAAAAAAAAAAAAAAAAATCCAAAATCAGACAGAGTGTTGACACCAGAGAGGCTAAGACCGCATTGACTCAGTGCGGTATTCAGCCTCTCTGGTGTCAAGTCTGATTTAAAAAAAAAAAAAATCCAAAATCAGACAGAGTGTTGCCACCAGAGAGGCTAAGACCGCATTGACTCAGTGCGGTATTCAGCCTCTCTGGTGTAAAGTCTGATTTTGGAAAAAAAAAAAAAAAATCCAAAATCAGACAGAGTGTTGAGACCAGAGAGGCTAAGACCGCATTGACTCAGTGCAGTATTCAGCCTCTCTGGTGTCAAGTCTGATTTAAAAAAAAAAAAAAAAAAAAAATCCAAAATCAGCCAGAGTGTTGACACCAGAGAGGCTAAGACCGCATTGACTCAGTGCCGTATTCAGCCTCTCTGGTGTCAAGTCTGATTTTGGAAAAAAAAAAAAAAAAATCCAAAATCAGACAGAGTGTTGAGACCAGAGAGGCTAAGACCGCATTGACTCAGTGCGGTATTCAGCCTCTCTGGTGTCAAGTCTGATTTTGAAAAAAAAAAAAAAAAAAATCCAAAATCAGCCAGAGTGTTGACACCAGAGAGGCTAAGACCGCATTGACTCAGTGCGGTATTCAGCCTCTCTGGTGTCAAGTCTGATTAAAAAAAAAAAAAAAAAATCCAAAATCAGACAGAGTGTTGACACCAGAGAGGCTAAGACCGCATTGACTCAGTGCGGTATTCAGCCTCTCTGGTGTCAAGTCTGATTTTTGAAAAAAAAAAAAAAAATCCAAAATCAGACAGAGTGTTGACACCAGAGAGGCTAAGACCGCATTGACTCAGTGCGGTATTCAGCCTCTCTGGTGTCAAGTCTGATTTTGGAAAAAAAAAAAAAAAAATCCAAAATCAGACAGAGTGTTGAGACCAGAGAGGCTAAGACCGCATTGACTCAGTGCGGTATTCAGCCTCTATGGTGTCAAGTCTGATTTTGGAAAAAAAAAAAAAAAAATCCAAAATCAGACAGAGTGTTGACACCAGAGAGGCTAAGACCGCATTGACTCAGTGCGGTATTCAGCCTCTCTGGTGTCAAGTCTGATTTTGGAAAAAAAAAAAAAAAAATCCAAAATCAGACAGAGTGTTGAGACCAGAGAGGCTAAGACCGCATTGACTCAGTGCGGTATTCAGCCTCTCTGGTGTCAAGTCTGATTTTGGAAAAAAAAAAAAAAAAATCCAAAATCAGACAGAGTGTTGACACCAGAGAGGCTAAGACCGCATTGACTCAGTGCGGTATTCAGCCTCTGGTGTCAAGTCTGATTTTGGAAAAAAGAAAAAAAAAATCCAAAATCAGACAGAGTGTTGAGACCAGAGAGGCTAAGACCGCATTGACTCAGTGCGGTATTCAGCCTCTCTGGTGTCAAGTCTGATTTTGAAAAAAAAAAAAAAAAAATCCAAAATCAGACAGAGTGTTGACACCAGAGAGGCTAAGACCGCATTGACTCAGTGCGGTATTCAGCCTCTCTGGTGTCAAGTCTGATTTTTGAAAAAAAAAAAAAAAATCCAAAATCAGACAGAGTGTTGACACCAGAGAGGCTAAGACCGCATTGACTCAGTGCGGTATTCAGCCTCTCTGGTGTCAAGTCTGATTTAAAAAAAAAAAAAATCCAAAATCAGACAGAGTGTTGCCACCAGAGAGGCTAAGACCGCATTGACTCAGTGCGGTATTCAGCCTCTCTGGTGTAAAGTCTGATTTTGGAAAAAAAAAAAAAAAATCCAAAATCAGACAGAGTGTTGAGACCAGAGAGGCTAAGACCGCATTGACTCAGTGCAGTATTCAGCCTCTCTGGTGTCAAGTCTGATTTAAAAAAAAAAAAAAAAAAAAAATCCAAAATCAGCCAGAGTGTTGACACCAGAGAGGCTAAGACCGCATTGACTCAGTGCCGTATTCAGCCTCTCTGGTGTCAAGTCTGATTTTGGAAAAAAAAAAAAAAAAATCCAAAATCAGACAGAGTGTTGAGACCAGAGAGGCTAAGACCGCATTGACTCAGTGCGGTATTCAGCCTCTCTGGTGTCAAGTCTGATTTTGAAAAAAAAAAAAAAAAAAATCCAAAATCAGCCAGAGTGTTGACACCAGAGAGGCTAAGACCGCATTGACTCAGTGCGGTATTCAGCCTCTCTGGTGTCAAGTCTGATTAAAAAAAAAAAAAAAAAATCCAAAATCAGACAGAGTGTTGACACCAGAGAGGCTAAGACCGCATTGACTCAGTGCGGTATTCAGCCTCTCTGGTGTCAAGTCTGATTTTTGAAAAAAAAAAAAAAAATCCAAAATCAGACAGAGTGTTGACACCAGAGAGGCTAAGACCGCATTGACTCAGTGCGGTATTCAGCCTCTCTGGTGTCAAGTCTGATTTTGGAAAAAAAAAAAAAAAAATCCAAAATCAGACAGAGTGTTGAGACCAGAGAGGCTAAGACCGCATTGACTCAGTGCGGTATTCAGCCTCTCTGGTGTCAAGTCTGATTTTGGAAAAAAAAAAAAAAAAATC
>NW_028150099.1:0-9567 GCF_964638095.1 Poromitra crassiceps | reverse complement strand
GACAGAGAAGAAGGAGGGAGGTAGAGAGAGACAGAGAGAAGGGGGAGGTACGAGAGAGACAGAGAGAAGGAGGGAGGTAGAGAGACAGAGAGAAGGGGGAGGTAGAGAGAGACAGAGAGAAGGAGGGAGGTAGAGAGAGACAGAGAGAAGGGGGAGGTAGAGAGAGACAGAGAGAAGGAGGGAGGTAGAGAGAGACAGAGAGAAGGAGGGAGGTAGAGAGAGACAGAGAGAAGGAGGAGGTAGAGAGAGACAGAGAGAAAGGGGGAGGTAGAGAGAGACAGAGAGAAGGAGGGAGGTAGAGAGAGACAGAGAGAAGGAGGGAGGTAGAGAGAGACAGAGAGAAGGGGGAGGTAAGAGAGACAGAGAGAAGGAGGGAGGTAGAGAGAGACAGAGAGAAGGAGGGAGGTAGAAGAGACAGAGAGAAGGAGGGAGGTAGAGAGAGACAGAGAAGGGGAGGTAGAGAGAGACAGAGAGAAGGAGGGAGGTAGAGAGAGACAGAGAGAAGGAGGGAGGTAGAGAGAGACAGAGAGAAGGAGGGAGGTAGAGAGAGACAGAGAGAAGAGGGAGGTAGAGAGAGACAGAGAGAGAGGAGGGAGGTAGAGAGAGACAGAGAGAAGGGGGAGGTAGAGAGAGACAGAGAGAAGGAGGGAGGTAGAGAGAGACAGAGAGAAGGAGGGAGGTAGAGAGAGACAGAGAGAAGGGGGAGGTAGAGAGAGACAGAGAGAAGGGGGAGGTAGAGAGAGACAGAGAGAAGGAGGGAGGTAGAGAGAGACAGAGAGAAGGGGGAGGTAGAGAGAGACAGAGAAGGGGAGGTAGAGAGAGACAGAGAGAAGGGGGAGGTAGAGAGAGACAGAGAGAAGGAGGGAGGTAGAGAGAGGACAGAGAGAAGGAGGGAGGTAGAGAGAGACAGAGAGAAGGAGGGAGGTAGAGAGAGACAGAGAGAAGGGGGAGGTAGAGAGAGACAGAGAGAAGGGGGAGGTAGAGAGAGACAGAGAGAAGGGGGAGGTAGAGAGAGACAGAGAGAAGGGGGGAGGTAGAGAGAGACAGAGAGAAGGGGGGAGGTAGAGAGAGACAGAGAGAAGGGGGGAGGTAGAGAGAGACAGAGAGAAGGGGGAGGTAGAGAGAGAGACAGAGAGAAGGGGGGAGGTAGAGAGAGACAGAGAGAAGGGGGGAGGTAGAGAGACAGAGAGAAGGGGGGGAGGTAGAGAGAGACAGAGAGAGGAGAGAGAGAGGGGGAGGTAGAGAGAGAAGGGGAGGAGAGAGACAGGAGAGAGGGAGGGAGAGAGGCTCTACTTTCCTGTTTTAATGTTCTATGATTATATATAGCAAGCACATGGCTTGACTTGCTCTGATTTGTTCTGTGCAGATAAACCAGCTTTAGGGTCGAGGTCAGATAAACCAGCTTTAGGGTCGAGGTCAGATAAACCAGCTTTAGGGTCAAGGTCAGATAAACCAGCTTTAGGTCAGATAAACCAGCTTTAGGTCAGATAAACCAGCTTTAGGGTTGAGGTCAGATAAACCAGCTTTAGGGTCAAGGTCAGATAAACCAGCTTTAGGGTCAAGGTCAGATAACCAGCTTTAGGTCAGATAAACCAGCTTTAGGGCCAAGGTCAGATAAACCAGCTTTAGGGTCGAGGTCAGATAAACCAGCTTTAGGGTTGAGGTCAGATAAACCAGCTTTAGGGTCAAGGTCAGATAAACCAGCTTTAGGGTCAAGGTCAGATAAACCAGCTTTAGGTCAGATAAACCAGCTTTAGGGTCAAGGTCAGATAAACCAGCTTTAGGGTCGAGGTCAGATAAACCAGCTTTAGGGTCGAGGTCAGATAAACCAGCTTTAGGGTCGAGGTCAGATAAACCAGCTTTAGGGTCAAGATCAGATAAACCAGCTTAGAGTCGAGGTCAGATAAACCAGCTTTAGAGTCGAGATCAGATAAACCAGCTTTAGGGTCAAGATCAGATAAACCAGCTTTAGAGTCGAGATCAGATAAACCAGCTTTAGGGTCAGGTCAGATAAACCAGCTTTAGGTCAGATAAACCAGCTTTAGGGTCAAGATCAGATAAACCAGCTTTAGGGTCAAGGTCAGATAAACCAGCTTTAGGTCAGATAAACCAGCTTTAGGGTCAAGATCAGATAAACCAGCTTTAGGGTCAAGGTCAGATAAACCAGCTTTAGGGTCAAGGTCAGATAAACCAGCTTTAGGGTCGAGGTCAGATAAACCAGCTTTAGGGTCGAGGTCAGATAAACCAGCTTTAGGGTCGAGGTCAGATAAACCAGCTTTAAGGTCAAGATCAGATAAACCAGCTTTAGGGTCAAGATCAGATAAACCAGCTTTAGGGTCAAGGTCAGATAAACCAGCTTTAGGGTCAAGGTCAGATAAACCAGCTTTAGGGTCGAGGTCAGATAAACCAGCTTTAGGGTCGAGGTCAGATAAACCAGCTTTAGGGTCGAGGATAAACCAGCTTTAGGGTCGAGGTCAGATAAACCAGCTTTAGGTCAGATAAACCAGCTTTAGGGTCAAGATCAGATAAACCAGCTTTAAGGTCAAGGTCAGATAAACCAGCTTTAGGGTCGAGGTCAGATAAACCAGCTTTAGGTCAGATAAACCAGCTTTAGGGTCGAGGTCAGATAAACCAGCTTTAGGGTCGAGGTCAGATAAACGAGCTTTAGGGTCGAGGTCAGATAAACCAGCTTTAGAGTCGAGGTCAGATAAACCAGCTTTAGGGTCGAGGTCAGATAAACCAGCTTTAGGTCAGATAAACCAGCTTTAGGGTCAAGGTCCTGCTGACGTTGAAGTTGTTTCCATTTTTGGAAGTAGAGTCTACATTGGCTCTGGGACCTGGTGTTGTGAGTGAATGGGTGAATTGTTTACTCTTCACACGCGCAGAGATGGGCAGTATTTTAAATACATGTATTTAAAATACGTATTTAAAATACATTTGTGTATTTTGTAATTTGTATTTGGCTGGACCGAGAAAAATAAGATGTAATTTGTATCAAGATACTTTCAGACCTTTTGTTTTGTATATTTTAAATACATAAAATACTTTTTTCTTTAATTTGATGTTATTTTATTCTCAAATTGACACATACTTACCATTGACACAGGTTTAAACTGTGGAGGAAAGAAATGTGACATGTCACTTCTACTCTACCTCTGATTGGCTTACCCTCAGAACAAACTCAACGACAAATCAGAGGCAGAGTAGGAAGGGTCTTGAGTCAGACTTCACATCACTTCTTCATCTAGTATGAAGCCTTGTGTTGGTGGAAATTCCCCCAGAGATAAATTACTAATATAAATTGATGATTAGATATTGCATGCACTGGCCTATCTGCAAATAAAACGGTTTACTGCATATTCAAACCAGTGTATCATATTGTATGTATCAAGACACAACTAATTATCTTCTTAATTAAAATTGGCAAAGTGGGTGGCAGTGTGTGTGGCGGCAGTGTGGGTCATGATTGTGATGTCACTCGATCAATTGTGATGTCATCAGTGATGTCACTCGAGCAACTCTGATGTAGTATGAGCCGCACATTTGCACGATGGCACCAAGGTGGGTGGGCGGTGTCTGTCTGTCAGTCAGTCATGATTTTGGGAGCCTGTGGAGCCGGCGATTTGCATAACTGCAGCCATGGCGCATCATCTCCAGGGATACTGTTATGATGTCAGATATCTAGGCCTAACATGGTCAAAGTTCCAAAACGTGAGGTTAACATGTAGAAATGCTGCCTGTAAGTCAAAAGCCCTCACAGAAGGTGATTGGCTGTGCTGAAAAACAGCTAAAACTGAAATGAAAGAACTGTAGTGTGTTAGAGGGTACACAATAGGGTTGTGCGATGTCACCTAAATAACCATCGCGATGGGCTTAGCCACTGCAATGTACATTCACGTTTACAACAGGACAGCTGAGCTCTACATGTCATGAGAGACCAGCGGGCTTGGATAGGCTACTACTACAGCACAGAGCCAGGCGATTCAAACAGTAGGCTATCACTATACCAGCAATATTGAAAGGCGCAAAACAATCAAACGTTAATGTTACAGATCGTGACCAACAACGTGTGTGTGTTTAATTTAACTAGCTGGCAGAAAAGGGGCAGAATTACTGGTGGCTAACGTTAGATTTGTGTGGGCTCAGTTTTGAACCTAACATTGGGTTATGTTAAGGAGAGCTAGAAACACAGCAGCAGGCAGCCTACACAGTATGTAATGGAGAGAGTTCCTGGAAACAGGCGAGTTGAATTCACAGTTGAAGACTTGTAACATTACTCACATTGGGTTGAAAACAGGAAAGAACGTGAAGTTTCTTCTTACAACCGACTTCTGCTTATCTTATCTTCCTCTCCGCTTTACCACCTCTCTGAACTGGGGATAAGGTACGCTTGTTTAATGCCGCCTGTGCGTCCCCCGTGTGTCGCGGTTGAGTGGAGATAGCCTTTTATTATTATTAAATCTGCCAAATGTTTTATTCAAACAGATAATCACGATGGTCCGATGTAGAAGTGTCAGAGGTCGATGGGGGTCGGCCCATCGATGATGGTCGATGCCATCGTCCATGGTGCCAACCCTAGTACACAAAGGAGAATACTGTCACAGAGGACTAAGAGATGATTTACCATCTAAGGAAACCAGAAAATGTCACATTTGATAAGCTGGTATCAGAGAATTAGGACATTTTCCTTACAGAAATGGCTCAAAATGATGAACAGATTATCAAAATAGGCAATTAATGTAATTTTTTGGCAATGAATTGATGGATTGACTAATTGTTGCAGCTCTTTATCAGTTTTTATAAAATGTATTTTTATGTATTTTCAAAATACAAAATACGTATTTGTATCTCAAATACATTTTTCAGACGAGTATTTTGTATTTGTATTGTGATACATTTTTTGGGCAAGTATTTGTAATTTGTATCAAAATACTTTATGATGTATTTTCGCCCATCTCTGCACACGCGTTGCTTCAGGCCACTGCTGTTTCTGCATGACTCCACTTAGCAACACCTGGGGTACTTCACCTGAAAATATCTCTAATAAATATATAACATGTTTGGCTCTGAGGTGGCTTGCTATGATCCAGATTTTTGTTTTTAGAAAGTTTCAAAATCACGTCTGTTGTTTGTTAAAGTTCTGGTCAAATTTGCTATGCAGTAGTCTACAGCAGTGGTTCTCAAAAGTGGGATCCGGGGACCCCCAGGGAACCTCGAGAGAGTTCCAGGGGGTCCCCAGTGAAAAGAAGAATAATTAATGTTCGCTATAATTCCGTAGGTAACAATGACAGAATGTACATGTATGACTGTTTTGGTCACTTTTTGTAATAAAACATCTAAAAGCGAAAATCTTATCAGATGGGGGGGTCTGTGGTCTAATTAGTGTCAGTTTGAGCATCCTTGATGTGGGAGAGGTTTGAGGACCACTGCATCCACAATGAAGCCAAGACAAGACAAAAACAGAGATTGAAACAAGCCAATCACAAAAAAGACGCCTTACTATTGCGTCAAAAAATGCAGGAGGAGAAACTCTATCTCTCTCTCTTTTACTGTAAGTTGAAAAGGAACTGGAAGTGAGAAAGAAAGAGAAGATGAGGGGGAACAGGAGAGTGTAAAAAGGAAAGAAGAAACCGAGTCAAAAGAATGGGCAACGCCAGAGAGAACAATATAACCAGAGCAAAAAGTGGAGCACACCAAGAGTGCGCTCATACGTCTTTTTTGGAAGTTTCCATGAGCACGTTGATTAAGTATGCAATCTGACCGCAAGATAGCTCAGGCCCATTCTAAACAAAACGCTCTCCCGCCTCCTCTGCTGTGCCCCGCCTCCTCCGCTGTGCCCCGCCTCCTCCGCTGTGCAGGCTTGTTTAACGGCTGAGGTGGCAGCGTTTGCCTTCGTACCACGGGGCACTGCACAGAGATTGGAAACACACGCGCGCGCGCACACACACGCACACACACACACACACACACACACACACACACACACACCAACCATACAGTATGTGCTTGCAGCAGTCACATGTAACACCGATACAACCACGTTTGCCTGCTGGCATTGTGTGTTCAGGACAATCTGTATGCAGTGAAGCGAGCACGCCACACACACATGGCCTGGCGTCACTGGGGGAGATTGTCCTTGCTGATACTGAACTTCACCACAGTGTCAACATCTTCTCTCTTTTTCTAACCCTAGATTCCTCTATCCTCAATCCACTTCCCCTCTGTTCAGTCTATATGTATGTAGAGGCCAGGGTGAGTGCGAAATGCTCCTCCTAAACTTTCCACCTCTCGAATGATCCAACAAGCTAAAGAGTTTCCAAACCCCTAAACGCGGGTTCGCAAGTTAGTGTTTCCATCGTTTTCTAATGATTCAAGTCAAGAGTGGCACCGGGGAAATGTGATCCTGGGTGTGTGGTCGGCTAAACGTCTCCGTGCACATCCAGACTGTTTGAGGGTTGACCACACCGGCCGCTGTGGCCTGGCAGAGAGCAGAGCAGGGGAGGCCGCCTCGCCCCGGGGCCAGACTCAAACCTTCTCCTCCCCTGCTCCTAATAGAGAGCCGCAGGGATGACGTATTTTTGTAGTCAGAACGCGGAAGTCCCGGACTTCCTGGTTCTTCACTGTTTCTGTCTATGGGATTTTTGAATGGGTTGTTGCCGCGATGCTTCAAATACAGTCTCTGGGCAACGCAAGTTTAATCAAATGCGAACCAGAGTTCCGTCGGATAATCTTCACACATGAGGACCACTTTCATGAGTTTTGTAGCATAAATGCGAGCCCTAGAAGTAAAAAGCTTGTGCTAAGCTAATCCAGAACTACACACTGTCGCATAGGCTTCCACGTCACGTCAGCACTCAACCTGGACTTTTGTTGATGTGTGCACTGATTACCCCGGGCTGAACGGGGCTGAACCAGGTGAGGGAAAGAGAATTTCCGTGTTCGTCCTTTGAAGTGGTGACGTTATTGACGTATATATCCCCATCGACTCAACAGTGTAGTCTCATTTAGCCGTTTGCTAGCTAGCCGCCCTTTTAACGGCACGTAAAAGCTTCAAAACTCATAAAAGTGGTCCTCGTGTGTGAAGATGATATTACTAAACACTGGTTTGCGTTTGATTAAGCCAGCGTTGCCCAGAGAGATTATTAGAAGCATCGCGCCAAAAACCCATTCAAAACTCCCATAGGCGAAAACAGTGAAGAACCAGGACTGTTAGCATCGATGATTTCCGGACTCGTTCCTACGGCTCTCTATGACGATAGGTTTTGAATACATCTATCAGGATTATGAAGACGCTTTATTATTGGATGTCCTGTACGCCCTCCTCAGAAGTGCAGCACAGGGCCGCCAACAACACAATATATGACCTCAGGTTTACTCCACGCCCGCCTCAGCCTATTTCTAGACCTCCATTCCTCTCTGGTTCCTCCTCTGTCTGATTAAAGTCAATAAAACAAGAAGAATTATCTGTTTGCTGTCAGGCGCTCAAAATATGAACGGGATCGTTCAGGGACCGCGGGGGGGAGTTCAGCAGCCTTCGCAGATGGCGAACAAATCGCACGCTTCTCAATATGGAGGTCTAATATGACTCCCTCCAGGTCCCACGCCACGGCTCGGACCACCGTAAGCCCCGCCTCCAGGTCCCACGCCACGGCTCGGACCACCGTAAGCCCCGCGGCCGTTACTCAACTTTAACTCAATTTTATTAAAAGGGTGACAAGCAATGCGCTTGACTCCAGAGTTGTGATGTTATTGCGTCGTCGATCAGTTTCAAGTTAGCCTCAAATTCAAACCAGGCTTGTGTCTCTTTCAGGCAGCAGGACAAGACAGGGAAACAAGGGGGGGGTAGGTGAGGTGTGACTGGCAGTGTTGGGGGTAACTCATTACAAAAGTAACATATTACATGTAATATATTACTTTGAGCAGTAACTCAGTAATATAACTTATTACTTATAGGATTTCAGTAATATTATACCAGTTACTTTGTCAAGTAAGAAGTAACTCAAGTTACAAATTGAGTTATTATTATTTTTTAATCAAAGCACATATTTAAATAAAGATACAATAATTTCCTAATCAAACTGTCTGTTTTTATGCAAATAACCACCATTGTTTACACTGACTTCAAGGCGGTTGACATTATTTTTTGGGATGGTTCCTGGGCGGCGATGTCATTCTGCTGCTGCTGGCGTTTTGGTGAAAGTAATGCAAAAGTATTGTAATAAGTAACGAGTTACTCTACGCAGACAGTAATATTGTAAAGTTAACGTATTACTTTCAAATGAAAGTAACTAGTAATATGTAGTATATTACATTTTGCAAGTAACTTGCCCAACACTGGTGACTGGTGGTAAGGCCAGCAGGCTCTGCCCTGCTTCTCCCCCTCAGGTAGCCTGTGTGTGCACTCACTCACCTCCTTCCAGGAGCTCTGGAAGAAAAGCCCCGCTGGGCCAAACAGCATGCGAGCCTATTCTAAATCCATGCCATGCTTTTCAATGCCTGACGACACAAGTATGACACTCACACCAACATTACCCCATCTCAGATGCTGCATTCCTTCTGAATGAGGGATACTTGTAAGTTCTTCCAAAGCGTCTGTATCACTTTAGCCTGCATGTTTCTATGCTTCCTGACTGGCAGAGCAGCAGTGTGTGTCATGAAGACATGCCATGCTGCTGTGGTGATAGGTGCACAATCAATCATGCCAGTCTTTGATCCAGGCTGTGACCTTTGACCTTTAAATGTCACACGTTGATGCTCCTATGCTCCCTTCTTATTGCTCTCACCCTGTTCCTCATCTGCAAGAGAGGAACCAAAGACCATGGGATTTCAAGCAAGACAGTTCAACTTCAACTCACTTCCTGTCATTTCGGCACGTGCGTTTTGCCCATGGGTTTTCCACGGACACGCCCACTTTGGAGGTTTTTCGGCCGGTCTGAGTCTATTGGAGTCAATGGGGAAAAGTCAACGTGATCTCAGATTATGACAGATTCTTTCTCCCCCATATTCATTAAAGTCAATATTCGGCCCCATTCTCCGAAGCCACATATCTTCAGAATATTCGGACACTAAAATGGCATTTTTCAGACAGACAGATCAGGAGAAAAATAAACTTGTTCGAGACCTGTCTCTATCTCAGCAACACACTCTTGTGAGATTTGGCAACAGGAACTCATGTTAGCAGGGAGCGATTAGCTAAAGCTAAAGCTGAAGCTCGTTGATGTAGTAGCTAAATCTGTGGCTAGAAAAATAATTTTTTTAATATATCTTAGTTTCAACTGTATTGAGCTAACAACGGGCAGCTTTATGTTTATATGTGTGGTTTGTGCGGAGTTTGGGGAACTCACAATCTCCATTTCAAGTGAGCTTGCTAGGTCAGCACTAACCCTGCGTCACCAGGCACAGTCCTCTCACAACACTTCAGGGAGAGGTCAGGTCAGGTGACCACGGGACCATTTGGGAGAGGTCAGGTCAGGTGACCATTTGTTTGAATTGGCGGAGCCTGCGGTGAATCATCTAGATAGTAATGGAAGATCTATGGAGGAACATCGACTATGATCGGCTAACTTC
>NW_028150100.1:7500-9709 GCF_964638095.1 Poromitra crassiceps | reverse complement strand
AGAGGAGGGAGGGGGGGAGAGAGAGAGAGAGGGGGGAGAGAGAGAGGGGGGGAGAGAGAGGGGGAGGAGAGAGAGAGGGGGGGGGAGAGAGAGAGGGGGGGGGGGGGAGATGGGGGGGGCTGAATGTATAAAAAAAAAGTAGCTCAGCAGCGTGTTATGGGAATTTTCCTCCCTCCGGAAAACATTTCCTCTACCGACTAGCTTGTTATTCACCCCTCCACCTTTCTCTCTCTCTCTCTCTCTCTCTCTCTCTCCCTCTCTCTCTCCATCCCCGCTCTTCCCTCCCTCCCTCCCATCCTCTCCTCCTCCCTCCTCCTTCCCTCCTCTCCTCCTCCCTCCTCCCTCCTCTCCTCCTCTCCTCCTCTCCCCTCCTCTCCTCCTCCCTCCTCCATCAGCCCCTCTCCAGACTGGGCTTTCACTTTGGGGGGCCCTCAGCCTCCCTCTCGGCTGACCAGGGAGCTTTCAAGGTACCCTGATGGATGCTAATGCCGGACTCTTTCAGATCGTTTTACAGGCGGGGGCTTTGATGTGCCAGCAGGCCTCTCTCTCCACGGGCTGGCTGTCCTGAGAAAATGTAAATCCCCGCCTTACAGACACCTGTGAAAAAAATACAGCGGGAAAGGAGGAGGGAGGGGGGGAGGGGGGGGGCGAAAAAGAAGTGACTGTAAAGAAAAGGGGGAAGAAAAGATACAGTATTGTGACATGTGGAAAAGGGGGCGTGGTTTCGATTGCGACAAAGAGACGAGATGGAAATTGTGCGGAAATAAGAGCGAGCGAGTAGGTGCCGGAGCCGGGCGAGGCGAGGGCGAGGGCGACAGAACCCGCCCGCCTCGCCCGGCGAGAGAGAAAGGAGCGGAGAAACTGAGACACGGCAGAACAACAAAGAGGGAGAGAGAGGAACGCGTCCCCCCAACAAAACCCAGAGACAGAAGGGACACGGGGGCGAGGAGGAGGCGCAGGACAGAAGAAAGGGCCAACAACGGCCCCAGAAGACAGACAGACAGACAGACAGACGGCAGGAAGTGGAGGAAAAGAGCGCCACAAAAGAGAGGGAGAGAAAGGGCGGGAGAGAGAGGAAGAGAGGGGGGGAAATAGCGGGAGTGAAGCATTAAGTGAGGGAGAGGGACAGTTAACAGTTAGAGAGAGAGAGAGAGAGAGAGATTTGTTTGTATTAATGTTCTTTTGTTTCATTAATTCTTAATGAATATTGTTCTTGAAACATTCATGAACAATAAAGCAAATTTGAATTTGAATTTGAGAGAGAGAGAGAGAGAGAGAGAGAGAGGGAGAGAGAGAGAGAGAGAGAGAGAGAGAGAGAGAGAGGGAGACAGACGGGGACCGGAGGCAGATGTGTCTGTGCAGTTATGAGACTTTAGGGAGTAAGACGTGAAAAAGAAAGTATGGGTGAAGGGACACCAGTCAGTGGTGACAGTGACAGCAGTGAGATAGGAGGCCAGAGGAGGCAGCAGTGACAGTGACAGCAGTGAGACAGAGGCCAGCGGAGGCAGTGGTGACAGTGACAGCAGTGAGACAGACACAGTGGTGACAGTGACAGCAGTGAGACAGACACAGTGGTGACAGTGACAGCAGTGAGACAGAGGCCAGCGGGGGCAGTGGTGACAGTGACAGCAGTGAGACAGAGGCCAGCGGTGGTGACAGTGACAGCAGTGAGACAGAGACCAGCAGTGGTGACAGTGACAGCAGTGAGACAGAGGCCAGCGGAGGCGGTGGTGACAGTGACAGCAGTGAGACAGAGGCCAGCGGAGGCGGTGGTGACAGTGACAGCAGTGAGACAGAGGCCAGCGGTGGTGACAGTGACAGCAGTGAGACAGAGACCAGCAGTGGTGACAGTGACAGCAGTGAGACAGAGGCCAGCGGGGGCAGTGGTGACAGTGACAGCAGTGAGACAGAGGCCAGCGGAGGCGGTGGTGACAGTGACAGCAGTGAGACAGAGGCCAGCGGTGGTGACAGTGACAGCAGTGAGACAGAGACCAGCAGTGGTGACAGTGACAGCAGTGAGACAGAGGCCAGCGGGGGCAGTGGTGACAGTGACAGCAGTGAGACAGAGGCCAGCGGGGGCAGCGGTGGCGCATGGTGTGAATAGCTGAGGCGCTGTAGACAGCTGGGTGCAGCTGATTGGCAGACAGGCTCTGTGTCTTGCTGCAGGCAGCTGCTGTGTCCAGAGCCCCTCAGTGACAGCACCAGGCTC
>NW_028150101.1:0-9976 GCF_964638095.1 Poromitra crassiceps | reverse complement strand
CTGGTCACAAGCTCGCTTCTCTAACACTTACAACTTTAACACAACATGCATATTATATATTAAACTCTTCAGCTACATTAAGCTACATTATGTAACTTGTTACGTGAAATTTTGGTGGAAAAAAAGCCCGCTTATATCGGTATCGGTTGATATCGGTATCGGAAATTAAGAGTTGGACATTATCGGATATCGGATATCGGTAAAAAAGCCAATATCGAACATCCCTAATTTTATCTTAGTTGTGAAGCATTTTTGGAAAAAATGGAGTGATATGAATACAATGCAGTTATACAATAAAACATCATATTGCAATTACTGTATTTATTTGACAGATTATTGCAGTTTCTGATTTTCATTATAATTCCAGTGTAGTTTTAGCACAATGTGGGAACATCTGTTTTTTAACCTCCTCCTGATGACCGATCTCATATTATTTATTTTGCTGGGAAATAAGTAAATAATTTAGGGAAGTTTGTTTGCCAGACACTTCTCACTCTGTTCTTCTCCTCCCCATTGTGTGTATTATGACATAGAATACAAAATGCCTATAATCCGTAGCAGTCTTTGGGAAGTTAATATCACAATATAATATGACTTCAACACATTTTCCAGACCTATAGATGAGTCTGTGTCTGTTTACGACATACAAACCAAGATCAGAAGATACAGAATCGCAGTGGTAAGCGCTGTCGCCTCACAGCTCGAAGGTCCTGGGTTCGATTCCCACCTGGGACGTTGTGAACGCTGAAGGAATGCGTGCCCGTCCGCATGTCCTCGAGTGCCCACCGCCCGGGTGGGGTCGTCAAAAGGGCCTTTCTGTGTGGAGTTTGCATGTTCTCCCCGTGCCTCCCGGGGGTTTCCTTCATATCGGAACCCCCTTCACCAAAACATGCAACATCCTGGTTGCTAATGTGGTTCCTGCTCTGGTCTTAAAGGCGCCGGTTCAGAGGGAGGGGAACTGGTTGGAATAGCGTGACCCTCCCACGTGCTATGTCCTACCGGTGAAGCTTCCTCTGTCAGGTGAAAAGAAGCGGCTGGCTAACTGCCCATGTCTCGGAGGAAGCATGGAGCCAGTTTTGGCTTTCCCCAGATCAGCAGAGGGTGGAGTAGCAACCAGGATAAATAAATTAAATTAGCACTAATGGAGGATAAAAATGGAATAAAAAATCGGGGGGGGGAGGGGGGGGGGGGAGAAGATACAGAATCACAGATCTGGCAGTCTGCATTGTTTCCAGACTCAGTATCACACACAGAGCAGTTTGCTTTCTGAAATATTACAAGGTATTGCTGTCCAGACTCCTCCTCGTGTGTGTGTGTGTGTGTGTGTGTGTGTGTGTGTGTGTGTGTGTGTGTGTGTGTGTGTGTGTGTGTGTGTGTCTGTGTGTCTGTGTGTGTGTGTCTCGTGCTTGCCTGCCAGGGCATGTGTCTCTTTAGGTTTGCTAACCAATCTCTACCAGGGACCCAGCTCTTCACATTAGCCTGGAAGGCCAAATGCAGAACCAGCGTTATCACCATGGCAATCAGTCTTACCGGGAGTACGGTGGCGCAGTCGGTAGCGCTGTCGCCTCACAGCTAGAAGGTCCTGAGTTAAATTCTCGCCTGGGACGCTGTGGATGCTGGAGTTGTGACCCCCCCCATATCTTCAGTGCCTACTGCCCAGGTGGACATCTCGTCGAAAGGGCCTTTCTGTGTGGAGTTTGCATGTTCTCGCCGTACCCCCCAGGGGGTTCCTCCGTACATAACCCCCCACTAAAAACATGCAGAAGATCGTCATCCGACCAGTGACGACAACATCCGAAGTTGGTCCCCGGGCGCTGGAAAGAAAAAGCGACCACTGCTCCTGGCCTGCCCCTCGGAGGAAAGGACAAGCCAGGATGGGTCAAATGCAGAGGACAAATTTTACCGGCCACCGTCAGCATGAGTGTGTTGTAGTGTTCGTGTGACAATAAAGACGGGCTTCCGTCTGAAATCGTGTTTAAAATCTTCTGGACAAGTAGTTATAGCTAATTAAACTCTTGGCAGTGTGTTTTGTGAGAGAGAGTTTATGTGTATGATCTCTTCAACCGACTGAAAACCGATATTTTGCATCAATTCTTTACGCTATATATTCCACTTTGAGTATTTTGATGCCAAAACATTCCCCAAACTTACAGTACAAGGATCAGTACATATCTATGTCCTTATTTCAGTGCCTGTATGGACGCCCGACCAAGCCGGAGGTAACACGGGCTCGAACCTGAGACCCTCGTGTTGGTAGGCAGATAGTCTGAATCAATGCTGAGAAGCAAGCTGCAGGTATAAGCTCTGCCATTGGCTCTGACCATTTCAGTCGGAGCGAAGGGAAATCCCTTTCCATTCCCTGCCTGTCCGCTCTCAAATGCCTCTGCTGCTGTGAAACAACAACAACAATGCTAGCTAGCAAGCTAGCAACCTACACAGAAAATGACAAAGTCTTGACGAAGATTTGGATGTCCAATAAAGCAGGCCTGCTTGGTACTTTCAGTGGCTGTTCTAAAGATAACAGAGCATTTTCTTTTCCCGCTCTACCAGAATGAGAGTGAGTTCAGCCAGACTCTCTCCTGCACTGGTACAGCACCAAATGAAGTGTGGAGATAGTCTGGCAAGTGAGACTAGTAGGCAGGGAATGATCTCCATACCTTAACTGTATGTTTTCCCTGACCTTGCTCCTCCAGGAATCGGCCCTGGCCCACGTGGAGCTGCCCACCACAGTGGAAGCCACCATGAAGAAACACAAGGACTTCACCACCACCATGGAGCTCAACCTGCACCGCATCAAGGCTGTGATGGAGGCCGGGGAGAGCCTGATCAGCCAGAGCAACATCTACTCCCAACGCATCAGGGAGCGCGTCGACACGCTCGCCAACAGGTACGACTGGCCTGCATGCAGAAAACACATGGAAAGGAGGATGTGTCATCATCATTAAGTTGGATAGTGAGCAAGTTGGAGCAAAACATGAGGCTTTGCACCGCAAAATCTTTGATTTATCAAAAAGTATTGAAAAGTTGAATAGTATGACAAAGCTTCAAAATGTTGCATCCAAATTGGTCAGGCCTTTATCAGTAAGGGAATATTTCAATATCCAGCAAAATAAAATAAAAACTATTTTATTTATTGTTATGGGCAGTGCAGACTTCATTCAAGGGTTGAGGTCTCCGCTTTGACCGCTTTGTGTGTGCGTGTGTGTGTGTGTGTGTGTGTGTGGGTGCGTGTGTGTGCGTGTGTGGGTGCGTGTGTGTGCGTGTGTGTGCGTGTGTGTGTGTGTGTGTGTGTGGGTGCGTGTGTGTGTGTGTGCGTGTGTGTGTGTGTGTGTGTGGGGGTGTGGGGGTGCGTGCGTGCGTGGGTGCGTGCGTGTGTGTGTGTGCTGCAGTGGGGGTTGGGGTGTTTATGTAGGTATATGGGGGGTAGGGTAGGCTTTGGTGTGCGTTTGCAATAGCAATATGGAAAGCCATATGGTTTTTGAATTCAATTAACAACACAATATATTATGTGAGGTGCTTTGATAAACAGTAGGGGTCTTCAACCTTTTTCAGCCCAAGTACCCCTTGGTTGACAGCGAAACTGAGGGACCCCCTACGATTTGAAATAAAATTGTTACATTTTAGGTGTGGCCTATAATTAAGCAATATAGCATGAGAGCCAGTGTGTTGTGAAGAATATATCCCACTCGGCCTGCGGCCTCGTGGGATAACAGCTGATCAGGGGGATATATTCCACAACACACGCAGCTCGAGTGCTATATTGCTTTTATAAAACGGTTTCCAAGTATGATAATATAATAATAATAATAATACTATAAGTCCGACTCCGACTGGCATGTCATTCTGATAGAGTCAGTTGAAACACTACTGTAAGGCGGGACCGCAAGAACATGCGGGTGATTTGATTGGATCGTTCTGGAGACTGAAGTTGACATTGGCCAATCCTGGCGCTTGCTGAGTAGCTGAGAGCTTTCTGGAATCCCCGACAGGCAGCTCCAGCGCAGCGTTGCATTCTCAGCGCTTGCTGAGAAGCTGAATGCTTTCTGCAAAGCCGACACCAACTAACGTTACGGGGTTAAATGCGGGGTTAACAGCCTTTCTTTTGCAAAGAAGACATTAGCCCGCATCTATTCTTGTACAAAACATCATTTTCTGCGAAGTATTAGTAAAGTTATAAGCGAAGATCGATTCACAAGGATCTGACAGCTGTCTCCGCCATTTTTTTTTCTACGTTGTCATTTGAGGTAAGCCTTATTATTACTCTCTTAGTAAGAGAGTTGCCATGGCAACCAATAACCCATGGCCATGGGTTATTGAACTCGGTTACTGGAATTATACAATGGCTGTGAACCAATCAGATTGCTTGATTTGAGAGAGCCGTTTTATAATAACATTTATAATCCAGCGCACATGAGGATATCAGGGTTTGACACTTCTTTTTATTAATAGATTACATTAAAAAAGCAAGGAGTAAACAATCCGTTTCGAACATACTGTAGATTAATCAGATTTGCTTTATAGATCATTTTTGTCAAAAGTAGCTTATTATTGCCTATTAATGCTGAGTTTACTCAATATTAGGCTGCTCAGTATTATTTTATTTTTTTAATATTGTTTTTTTTCACAAACTACTTTGACAAAAATTGGCGGAACTCCCTGTTGAAGACCACTGACCTACAGTATGTTGTCTGTGGGTATGTGCAGGTACTGATCATTTTTGACAAACGTCAACCAATTCCATCTGAGACCATAATTGCAGCACAGCGCCAGACTACAGCCTTTTTTACATAGTGATTTTGTGGATTTGAGGTTTTTCAGTTACATTTTTCAATTCATGTGAGCTTCTGACACCATGTGACACAAAGTTTTAACAACTTGGATTAGTTTTGTAAAGTAGCTAATTTTCAGAAATATAAATTCACATTTTTCACTTTAATTCACTACATGTGCCAAGTGACCCATATAAAAAAAGGCAGTGCAAATCAGTTACCAATGGGGTCTCTAAAGAAGATGGTAAACCATGTACGGTAGCCTAATGCACAAAAAAGTAGTTATTCTCTATAAATAGTAAATAGTGACATGATTTATAGCAAATAAATATCTTATTTCATGCATTATATGATTTCCCACCTTTTCTGTTGGATAAATGATAAAATCACATTGTCACAATAGAGATGAGGATGCTCATTAGAACAATTTCAAAATATCATTAGGTTGTAAGTAAAATGGATGCTGACTTTTTATTCCAAAAACAGAGAACATGCTGGAAAGTGAGTTTTGAAAGCCAGAGAGCTGTCAGAGCAGCTGATCAACAACCCCATCTTATACAGTACAGGTACAATTTAGTGCTATGGGACAGTATAGATCTTAGTTATTTTACCTTTGAACTAAGTCCCCTGTCTGTCTGTCTGTCTGTCTGTCTGCCTGTCTGTCTGTCTGCCTGTCTGTCTGCCTGTCTGCCTGTCTGTCTGTCTGTCTGTCTGTCTGTCTGTCTGTCTGTCTGTCTGCCTGTCTGTCTGTCTGTCTGTCTGTCCCTCTCTCAGGGGGAACCAGAACTGGCCCAGCAATGGCTGGAGAAACTCAACGACATGTGGGAGCTCCAGAGGTTTCAGCAGGACTGTCACGAGGTATGAGACCCACACATGCGCACTGCAGGCTGGTGACAGGGCTATGAAGGCTTGACACTGAGGGGAGAATTACAGCAGTTTAGCAGCATTTTTCATAGGGAAAGAGTGAACAGGATGGCAAGCCTTTTGGTTAAAGCATCGATTGTAAAGAAAAGTGGACGTAGTGAGTGTGACATCACCCATACATGTAGGTTTCTGAAGGGCCGTTTTGAAGCCAAACGTTGGTGTCTACAAGCACTGCCATGTTGACATGTTTTGGAGCTGGAGCAGCCATGAGCGAAGCTGAGGGTTTGCCAGAGTTTTATAACCATTGTATCCCATTAATGATGCAATTATTTAGACACATCTTAGAAGAAGTGAAATGAGCTACTAAGACCATCATCTTGTCGTGACTAGGCAGACCGGGCAAAAACAAACAAAATAGCAGACAAGGTATTTTACTGAGAGTCCAAGTATTTACAATGGGCTCTCTGGCCAGAATGTGCAGAGAAGAGTGAGCTTGGCTTGTGGAGGCTGAGGCTGGTTGCAGCATGGATGAAAGGGTGGAGCCGCTCTGGGCAGAGGAGGACTTGAGGTCCCAGGTTGGAGGCTGAGGCTGGTTGCAGCATGGATGAAAGGGTGGAGCTGCTCTGGGCAGAGGAGGACTTGAGGTCCCAGGTTGGAGGCTGAGGCTGGTTGCAGCATGGATGAAAGGGTGTGTGATGACGTTGCACAGAAACCCATCTATTGAGTTCATAACCTGTTGAGCATTGGTTAGAGGACAGCTATAAAAATGTGTGCTGTAAACAGAAATCCATTCTTCAATTTTAATCCAAAATAATGCAACTTCCGGACACGATACATTTTGCCGCAATACTGTATCGATATTTCAGAAAAATATACCATATCTATTTTTTTGCACGGCCGTGTGTTCAGTAATATAATAAGAATACTTTTTATTTCAGTGCCTTCAGTAAGACACTCAACACTCGGTAGTTTTGACTCAATTTGTCCACTTATCAGTTATCAATATAAAGTGATGTACATATTATTACACTACCTGGGTGGTGTACAGCGTGTTGTATTTTTAGCTCTATATTTAAATTTTCAGTAAATTATGTAGAGTATTGCAATATATCGCAATATGTATTGTATCGCAATGTATCGTGATACAATCGTATCGCGACCCATGTATCGTGATACGTATCGTATCGTGAGGTCCTTGCCAATACCCAGACCTATATGTGTAATATATTAAGTGTTCCTCTGTGCTCTATGAGGCCATTTAGAGGCCATTTACACCTGGCGCTAACATGCGTTTTCTGTGATCAGATTGTATTTGATCACTTCAACCTGATTCCATTTACACCTGGCGCTAACATGTGTTTTCTGCAATCTGATTGCAATCTGACTGCAGAAATTGTTGTCCTCTCAATCCGCATAAAGTTGCTGTATCCAGATTGAGAGGACACATTGCATTTACACTTGTGTTCAATGTGTACACAATGCATCCCTGACCACCTCCGGAGGTGGTTTGGCCGATCAGATTGCAATCCTTCAATGCGTTTTGGGGGTGTTTACACCTGGCATTTCAAGTGATAAAACACAATGTGATTGCAATCTGATCACAGAAAACACATGTTAACGCCAGGTGTAAATGGCTGCTAATGCATAAGCTCCAGCGCACACATCATTTACATATCATTCACATATCATTTAACTACAACGGCCAATCATCATTTTAACAACCTGTTTTCTCGATTTCTTAAAGGTTTGTAACAGAGGTGACAGGTTCTAGACTAGTAGCCTAACACAATACAGGGCTATTCAGGACAGGGTTTCATTTGAAATAGTACATTAAGGATTGTGTCATTTGTGTCTATTTGTGTTTTCAGCAATCTGTCCTGGCTGCTCTGTGATGGAGGTAAAGTCACAACTTAGCGTTTCACTTATTGGAGCTCCTTCATCCCAACAGCCGTCCGTATTCCAAACAAACAATGAAAGACTTTCACACACTGTCATATTTGCACGTTGCCACATGCACTTTTACTTACTTTTAGCTCTAATCGTATGTATGTTTTTAACCCTTATGTCTGTTTATTTGTTTTTGTCGTTTCTACCCAGTTTTCTCATGTTTCTAAGCTGACATAATAAATAAATGTTAATATATATATATATATATATATATATATATATATATATATATATATATATGATATATATACACACACACACACACACACACACACACACACACACACATACATACATGCATACATATATAATATAAACATATATGATGATCTTTGACAGGAGTTGATAGGTTCATAGTTAACCCACTTCACAGGCTGAGAGCCAGTCTTGTTGTTAGTGCGACACCTAGTGGCCAAACATCAAACTCGGCGTCCCTGTAATAGACCAAATCACCGTGACGTCACCATGTAAACAAATTTACTTCCGGGTACCACTTGGGGAAGGCGGCAGGTTTAAATGTGCGTGTTGTCAAATAAATGCTGTCAAACCCTCTCGTTGTTTTCGGCCGACTACTTTCAATTTAAATGGTTAAACGGTTGGTAAACATGCTTGTCCGACGTATCTAGCCTTTCTTCTGTGTTTGTTTTATGTAGTGTTAGCTAGCTAATAATGTTTGTTTGTCTGTCAAACTCGCTGTTTTGCAGACTCATTAACGTAGAAGAGCCTGGTGACGCGAGGTTACGTTAACGTTACAAACAGAGCTACTGACGCCACGTTAATTTAATTTAGCGTCAAGTCTACTCTGGTCTGGTCCAACAGGTAAATTAGCTAGTCTGGTCGTTAGTGAAAGTGTTGTTATGAATGATATTAAACAACAACACAACACGGACGAACCATTTTTGTCTTCTTTGTCTGTTTTTGTCTTCAACACGTCAGTTTGTGCCGTCCACCGCCATTATAATGTGTGGACCCAGGGGTACCCGGAAGTAAATGTAAACATCCAGGTGATTTGGTCTATACAGTACTTTTGAGTTCAGGCTCTGGCAGTCTTTTGAATGGCCCATGTGTCTTACATTGTGTTGCATCAGTATTCCTTGAAAAACACCCACTTCAAATGTATTCATACATTTTCCTCTCATGTTCTATTTATGATAGAGACAGACAGCACTTTGCCCAGGCCATCGCCATTCTGAACACCCATGAAGGTGAGAGGTCTGCCCTCCACACATTACCCAAACATCTCTCTCTCTCACTCTCTCTCTCTCTCTCTCTCTCTCTCTCTCTCTCTCTCTCTCACAGATAGATTTAATTCACTATAAATAATATCACTTTATGTGGATATTCATATTATTTTCGTTGTTTTTCAGGACTACCAGCGCATGTTGGATTTGATGAGGGACATCATTCTGGCCACAGACCTGGCTCACCACCTTCGCATCTTCAAGGACCTTCAGAAGATGGCTGATGGTGCGTAGTGTAGCAGTAATACAGTGAAGTGTCAATGAACAGCCGTATACATCAGCTGCTCTCAGCTTCTTTCACTCACAACCTCTACTTGAGTCCAAAACTGTGACACCAACACGTGGTCTTTATTTTCCTTCTTCACGTTATTTCATTAAGATTAGAAGTGTTTACTGAATTAGAAACTTTTGTGTTGTTGAAAATCATTTTGTGATGTTCCCAACGGTGCACCATGAGTATACCCATCTCTTCTGGGGATATATTGTGGAATTACAATATATACTGTACCAATGTTACCATTATGCTTTCCTACGTTTTGCTTCATCTTATTCTCATACCTCTGAAGTCAAACTCCAAAATCCCCTTGCAGTATCCATCCATGGCTTTCTTACCTTCTGATCATTTTATCTGACTAAGTTCCCCCTTCATAGTGTAAAGAGACAATGGGCTACATGCACAAGTCCACTACTTCCTGAAATGAGTACAGCTTCTTTATTTCCTGTCATCACTATTGGATGAAGTGATTAATGTCAGGTGTGCTGCAGTCACAACAGTCATCAGGCACACCTGATTCATCAGTTCATCCAATAGTGTAGGACAGGAAATAAAGAAGCTGTACTAATTTCAGGAAGTAAAGAAGTTGTGCATGTAGTCTATTGCTCAGTGCAGCCTTATGTAATATAATTGGCTATAACTTCCTGGCCAGTAGTTTGCTACGCCTGAATGCAATCAATGCTACATTACCGCGAGTGGAGCTGTCCTCAGTCGAATCAATTTTGAGCAGTTAAAGTGCTTCAATGACATGAATAACCTCTTAACTGGTGACTGCTTTACACCAGTGTGAAACATGTCAAACTTGCTCTACAGCACAATTAAACCAACACAGAACGACAGGCTGCTACTGGGTCTAAATTTCATTAAATATATAATTTCTT
>NW_028150102.1:0-5000 GCF_964638095.1 Poromitra crassiceps | reverse complement strand
AATGCTAAAAAAGATCAAACGTGTTACATTGTTTTACGATGAGATAATTGCAATACAATGCATCCTTGGATCTGGAACTTGGCATCATTCTCAAAACTCCACTGCTACAATACATGCTCTGTCAGCGTGCTCCAAAACATGTCAACCCCCGGAGGTCTTTCATGGAAGTCCACTCACATCTACTTTTAGCTGATGATCTCACAATCTGGCAACAACCCGCTGCCTCGACTCGGTCGTCTGTCAACTCCGGCATACATCAGTTACGGCTCACAATCTGGCAACAACCCGCTGCCTGGACTCGGTCGTCTGTCAACTCCGGCATACATCAGTTATGGGGGAGACATGCTGTCCTATGGGGACCCCACTTTAACTAGAGTACAGTCATCTCTGCCCTACAGCGCTGCTGCCAGAAGCACACGCTGTGTCCCCTTTCTAAACAAAAGACAGACTTCAGGCCTGTGCTAAAATACAGCCCTGAACCTGACATTTTCAAATAGCCACTAGCAACAGCCACTCACGTCACCCATTGTGAAAACAGCTTCTCAGTAGCTGACCCACATCAATAAATACTACACCAACTCCCAGCACAGCACACTGAATGGCATTTGGCAGTGACTGGACATTTCTCAGTTGCTGGCACACACGTTGTAGACACAAAATAGCATATAACTAATAAAGGACGTGCTAAATGTGTGTGAGTCTCGTGGATTAACGTCATTTAATTAGCCAATCACATCCTACAATGCAATGCGCTCGGTCCATTCTGTGATTGGCTACGGTCGGTATATATATGCAGCCTAAAATTGCATAGCCAAGAAGCAGCAAACAACCAAAATTGGACGTCTCCATTGTTACCATTGACCTACTGTAGTACAGGGGTTTTCAAAGTCTGAGAATGTGGGCCTCCCCTCAGACAACCCCCCCCCCCCCCCCCCTTCATGATTATGTTATTGATTCCATGGCCAGTCAACAATTGTGCCAAGATAGCCTGATATTGCTGACATACTTCAGACTGCACCAAATACATAGAAAAGGTCTGTCTGAAGGAATGTATCTGACTCTGGAAAAGTGGTGGGACATGGTCAAATTCCCCAAAACGACTGTATCAATGAACTGAGTTATTTAAGCAAATCACACAATGTATGTGATCTCATTTTGATCATTTATGTAATGTTGTTGTTTTTTTCCTGCTTCCATTCACTGAGCCTCCCCTGAAACTGTTTGAAGCCCCCCTGGGGAGGCCCCGCCTCCCACTTTGAAAAGCCCCTGACCTCGTACATCTACACGCAAATGTTGCATCCGGTCTTTTAATGCAGGAAAAACAAGGTGCCAGCACTATGCAAATGGTTGCCTTCCTCCAGCTCTTTGGACGAGGCACAAACAGCTGTGTTGGATAAAGGCCCTCTGCAATTTACTTTCACTGTCTGGAGCACCATTTAAAAAAAAGAGACTACAGAAGTCAACATTGGTTGTAAATACCATAGGAGCTGTTATTTCATTTACTAATGTCTCCACTTCTGTTATGATGCACTATTGTATATGCTGTTGTCTTGTGCATTTCCTTCATGCCAAGATTTTCCCCGTCGGCTGCCTTTGTACATACTGTAAGGAATGTAGTTATTTATATAATATATATAATATATATATATATATATATATATAATATATAGGCCATAATTTGATATCTAAATAAATGTCTAACATACCGAGGCAGACAGTAAAGGAATGCGTGTATATAAAGAGCAGTTTACAAGGGAAACATTATTCTCGCCTATGGTGCAATATTACTTTTCCCCCTAATTACAATAGCCCCCCAAAATAACCAATTTGACATACTGCTTATGAAACATGCATACTAATTAAACATATTTGTTTCTAATCACGCCTAGTAAGTCGTTTATCTCTCTTCTCTTTGACACAAGGTATGGCTAACTAATTATCCTGAGCTGAAATCCAATTGGACTCATATGAAATAGGGTCCACTGGTTAATTTGTTTTTTTTTGCTTTGCTTCTACAGTGTGGCCTAAAAGATTTTTTTTTGGCAGAGGGCCAAAATCCATCTGACTCTGTCCAAATCAAACCAATCAAAGAGGGTGACCTGTGGTCACCTGGTTTCTAGTCTCTCCTCAGACTCAAATATATTACGTTGAATCGCTGCGCTCCGCATACTACATAAGTGAGTCTGTGCCACTTCACAGCCACTGCTGGTTTTGAAGGCGGGTTGAAATTGAATGAGTGACAGGTCGTAGCACCGATGAGAGAGCGGTTCGAAAAATGGGCTGCGCCTCCCGTGTTGTCTGATCGCAAAGTCGTTACTGATTGGAGAGGACTGAAGCCATCACTGGCATATGACTGGCCAAGTGAACGGTTCCCTCCCATAACCAGCCCTCTGAGGGCCAAGTGTCCCAGACCCAGAGAGAGATCTGCAGCATGCAGTAACGTAGTGTACTATCAGCGTAAGAACTTTCATGGGTCTGGCGTTGAGACTACCTGGTTTCTGACTACATGGTTACAACGGAAATATGAAACCCTCCTGTCATTCTCACCAACCCTGTTGTGCAAATATCATTTTCTGTCCATCGAAACATTACTTGAATGCCTGCCTCAAAGATTGTACTCCCCAGCCAAAAAAAAAACGCCGTGGAGTAATTCCATAATAATTCAACCGGTATGTACTGTATTATGCAATCATTTATCTGTAATGACTTGTATGGGACCAGTGGTAATTGATGCAAATGCATATTTGGCATAACACACAGCGCGGCATGCCTGGCTGAAGTAGCGCGCCCCACAAAAGACTTAGTTTGAAAGAGCAAATATTGGAATCTAAAAATAATCGACAAGGATCTGTCAGGGCACGGCCCTATCGCCTGAGTGGGCAGATCCCACAACACTCTGCCCGTATCAACAACAGACCAATCATCAGTGAAGACACTGATAAAGCCCATCAGATTTGCACTTATTTGGTTGAACACAAAAGGTGTAGCCCGCTGAGTGCTGTGGATCCACTTTGCATTGATGTCAAAGAACAAAGGTATCACCGAGGAGCCGGAAGAGATGGCGGTCAGATTTGGAGCCAGCGGAGTGCCACAGGGCCCACAGGTCATCCCGGGCCAGTTCAATTAAGGGCATGCAGGAAATTGCATGCGTGGTGGTGTGCGTATATGCGTATCTGTGCGAGATTTCATTATCATTCCTGCGCCATACATACATCTGTTATTGAGATAATGGGCTTCAAGGGTAGACAAAATCCTCTGTGTATATACTGTACGCCCCTGTGTCTATTTTTAACGGGATAAGGAGGTAATGCTGCTGCACACACAAAACAGCACAAGTATTTAGGTTTCATTAGAGATGAGATGCCCTATCCCCGCCTGCTTTCTCCAACATATGGGCCTATTAGCAATGTGGGTCACGTACAGTACATACTTAAGCTCTGCAGACTTAATTCCTATCTTATACTGTACAGTATATCAGAATGACTACACCGCTACTGGCGATGCGTGCGCCCGTGAATGCAGGCAAGTGTGCATGGCATGCCTGTGCCTGTGACTCTCTGTGTGTGTGTGTGTGTGTGTGTGTGTGTGTGTGTGTGTGTGTGTGTGTGTGTGTGTGTGTGTGTGTGTGTGTGTGTGTGTGTGTGTGTGTGTGTGTGTGTGTGTGTGTGCGTGCGTGCGTGTGTGCGGGTGTGTGTGTGTGTGTGCGTGTTGTGTGCCGTTTCTGATCAAAGAACCTCTGTGATGTGAGACATGTGTTGGGATCTGGGATCAGGACAAGACTGCTAAATGGCTTGGTTCCAGCTGTTGTTACACGAGCCTCTCACACACAACCTGAAGCATTCACCCGGCCGCCACTGGCTTCATTCCGGCAGTCGGAGAGACGTGATTGGCTGGCCAGAGCTGCCAGTCAAAGCGCAACACAGTACCGGGACTTGTCCTCAGATGACTCCTCTGTGTTGCAGCGCGGAGAGGCGGGAACCGAGCGCTTAGGTTTTTTAGATTGACACCAGCGCCATGGAAACCATGATCCAGTCACATGACAGAGCACACTACTGAGGCCATAACAAGGTTGGATAATGCCTCTGTAAACCTTGCCGTTCAAAAAGAGACCAGGAAAAACAAGTAGTGAGCTAAAAGAAGCAGCGAGTATTATTACGAAGAGCCGACATGCCAAGCCACTGATGACATGTGAATAATAAGCTGGCATGGAACTCGTCGAATCTTCCAGCGCTCCACATGGAGTCGTTTATTGAGTGCAGCTGTCTTGTATCAACAAACCCGTCCATAGTCGAGTGGATGCGGGGGGAAGAAGCACATGCAAACGCATTCGTGTAGTATTTCCACCTTTCATCGCAGATGGTGAACGTACAGTTGTGTGCGCTCTTGTTTTGTGTCGGAAAAAGAAGCGTTTACGTGTTTCATAAAAAGCACACCGAACAATTGTCTGTGTATTTACAGCGATGATGTGACAGTTAAGTGAACAACAGCGATACAAAAGCGCAAAACAAAATGTGAGCTTCATGATGATTGTTCCATACGCGTTTACTTTGTGAGTGATTATATTTTCTTACGTTAATTTTAAATCTGCCACACTGTAAATAGGGTAAACAGAAAGAGTGCTGGTGAATAGGGGAGCAGCTGGATGTACCATAATGACATGAATGTAATGAGGCCTTCCTGGGAGGTGTGAGGTGAGGTGTTACAGTGTACAGTTGGCTGTGCCTCCCGCTCGCTCTGACACAAATACACAGGCATGAATATTCGCCCCGCCGAGGACGAGCAGAGCGTGCCGATCGGAGCGGTAAAAAGGCCCATGTGGCCGATAAATATTCCACCCGGACTTGCCAAGTGCAAACCTAAAATGTCATCCTCCAAGAGTCTCTCGCTGGCAGTGCTGCAGCAATGTAAAATAAAGCCAGCTAACAATGACTTGTCTGACTTGAAGATGGTGGTGGGGGGGGGGGGCAGCGGATTTCATTTGATTGGTTGATGACTCCAGA
>NW_028150103.1:0-10000 GCF_964638095.1 Poromitra crassiceps | reverse complement strand
CACTAATGCACACAATCTGTTTCACAAATGCACACGCTCTGGTTCACAAATGTAATATTTATGCAAACTTGTAATATAAATTCGGAAATGCACACGCTCTGCTTCACAAATATAATTTTTATGCAAACTTGTAATATAAATTCGGAAATGCACACGCTCTGCTTCACAAATATTATTTTTATGCAAACTTGTAATATAAATTCGGAAATGCACACGCTCTGCTTCACAAATATTATTTTGAGGCACACTTGTAATATAAATTCACAGATCATGCGAATTGCTCAATGTGCATTTACAAACTGCTTCTCATTTGTGAACCTGTCTACATTTGTGAGAGAAATCTCTGCGCTGCCTTTTTGAGACTCGTCTAACGGGCAGGTCAACGAATGTCACCATTGGCTGATAAAGCTGTGTGATTCTGATTGACAGATTCATCAGCCAATCAGGTGTTTGCTTTCAGCCAATCATATGGCTCCTTACGTTTTTTCCACACGTTCTCCACACACGGAACTACTGTTATGTGCGCATGCGCACAGCGTTCAAACAATGGCGGGCAGAAGAACACACAACAGCAACAGCATGGAGACTGAGAGCTTCTTTTAATACATCCATGATGGAGAGACTTAAAGGAACACTCCGCCCATTTTCAACCAGCTTTGTATCATTAGAACATCAGTAGTATATCAGAAAACTGTAAACGGTTTTGAAGTCTGTCATTTAATTTGACAGTTATTGAGTGTTTAAGTGTGGACCAGTGACATCACTGGTCCACACTAACTCAAATTAATAACTCATTAACTCAAATCAACTCTCAATAACTGTCAAACTATTCATCATTCATCTAGTTTGACAGTTATTGAGAGTTGATTTGAGTTAATGAGTTATTCATTTGAGTTAGTGTGGACCAGTGATGTCACTGGTCCACAATTAAACACTCAATAACTGTCAAATTAAATGACAGACTTCAAAACTGTTTACAGTTTTCTGATATACTACTGATGTTCTAATGATACAAAGCTGGTTGAAAATGGGCGGAGTGTTCCTTTAATCAACCTCAACCTGTAAGTAACACATTTATCTCATTATCCCCTCTAGTCATACCTTCCCCACGGTATCAGCTGTTTGTTTCCCCCGAGTGCCCAGGTCGCTTAAAGGAGGACTTACCCCCTAGATATGTATTAGAACAGTGATTTGAAAATACCTATGGAAAAAACCAAGAAATGACATATACTCTTGTCTATACTAGACTCTTTGGCTGTGTTAAGTCAAGATTTTTTTTCGGAAATCGACGCCATTACAGTTTGCCTACTGCCTCAAAAATAATTTATTTGAGAGGGGCAATATCTTTATAATTATCAACAACTAGCCAACGCTGGTGGCCTGTATGGAAACAGAAAATCCTGAAATGGTTGATAGTTATATCAATTTGGCCATTCAGTGGCGAACTAGAAATTTAATTATTTTTGTCCCATTTTGTCCCATGTGTGTGTGCGTGGCTTGTCTAAACTTACGTTAAGAGCCTCGCTGCTCGCAGCACACAGCACACAGTGAGGACAAACCTCTCGCTCTGGGGTAACACAATGCGAGATTTCTCCACGTAATTCCCTCGTCTAACTAGAGATAAACCGCGCAATGAAATCCGTTTTTAATTTTAGTTTGGGGGCTTTTCGTGATTCTTGTTAAAAGTTGTGCAAAGGTTTTCCTCTCAGCGCAGTGCAGGGCAGGCTGCGCCTCGTCCCTCCTGCCAGACCCAGGCTGGCGAAACAGCCTGCTGCATGCATGGGGCGCTCGTAACCTCACGGAGCAACAAACAAACAGACAGAAATAGCTGGTGTGCGATTTAGAGAATACAGTCTGAGATTGGGTACAGGATTGAGGGAATCCCGCATCTGTTTGCGAAGGTGCGACTGGACAGGACGCTTTTCACAGACGGGCACAGTAGTCGGAGCGAGGCGAGTGTCTCTCAGGGCTACTCAGGGCAGAGCTGCAGATCTCTCCTCCTCCTCCGCGCATTCAGTCTGTCCAAAATCATTACCGATATAATCTCAGTAGGAGGGATGCAGGGAAATATGATAGTAGCCGATGTGTTTAGAGAAGCTTTGTCACGTTGTCACGTCGTAGTATAGCGTTATATTTTACATGTACGCTAAACTGCGACCATATTTGTTTGCGGAAATATCAGACTGCTCTCTCTGCTGCTCTCAGAGCACAGAGAGCCCAGCTGCTGCTGGCCTGCTGCGCGCGCCCGCGGAGCTTGGGGCTCGTCCATGTAACAGTACGACTCTCGCCTGCCTGGGCTGGAGACAGTGCTTGCAACTCGGACTGATAATATAAACATCATCATTCGAGCTTATCCAGGTAAGATATCAATAAAGTAATGACACATTCAGCGGGAAACTAACTATAATTAAGACATGTGCCAACTTTGACGACGTTTGGTTCAGTATTTTAAGAGCAAACTTCAATAGGAATAGGCTTGGAGTTCTGAGGAGCCGAAAGGGTACAGGGGGGGTAGGGGAGTAATTATCTTGAAATCCCATAGTCTTTGGGGGCACTGTGACGTCAGTGTGCCCCTAATCTCCCATTCATTTGAGAAGAAAAAAAAAAGCAGTCTTCGACCCTTAGAGGGCGCTTATGCCAGTTATGCTGCTGAAAAATGATACAAATGGTAAAATGGCAACAGTTTGGTGTCAAATGTGGAAATTCTGACCAGAATTCTTCACACATCACCCCCAAAGTCATATATATTGGTTAAAAGCTGAAAAAAAGTGTTTTGGAGGTAAGTTCTCCTTTAAGCAGGCTGTAGGTTATTGTTATTCAACGTGATAATGGCTGCTGCGAAGCCCCAGAACTTTCCCCCCGTCGAAAAAGTCCGCGTTGTGGGAATATTTTTGTTACGTTAAAAGCACAGATGGCAAGGAAGATTAGAGGAGGAAGCTCAGCCAGTGACTGCCACACGAGGCAATACCACAAACATGATGCAAATCTGCGCGAACACCACCCGTCCTAATTTGGCAACATCTTGCTCATAGCAGATACGGTTAAAGTCAGATAAACACTCTCATAGGCTATCTACCGAGGCAGATCACATGGCTAATGTTATACGTTAACGTTACTTGACTGAGGTATGAACGTATTCCACTGAAGAGAAGTAATAATAAAATGATGAAAGACTTCTCCAAACTGACGTACAAACTGTGTGTGCATAGTGAGTGACTGAAGCACAGGGAGGGAGGAGAGAGGATCAGCAGAGAGCAGCACAGGAGGAGGGACAGGCTGTGTGTAGTGAGAGAGGGGGGGGGGGGGGGTGTCACTGTGTGTGTGATCAACATTGAAACTATTTATGTCCAGTGTGTCCATTTGATTTTACAAAAGATAAGCATTTATTTGATATTATTAATATTATGATGTGTTTTAGTTTTACATAAAATTAATTAGATGAAATAAATCGTCACACTGCAGGTTTAGCCTCACTGAAGATACTGCGTTTATTTTAATTTTGTGAAAAGTAAAAAGTATTTTTATACTGTTAACTTAACATACAATGTTTACTGATGTTCCAAATGAATGTTCTATTATGTTATTAATAAAAAATTTGTTCAACGGCAACAAAATTATATATATAATATATAGCCAGATTTTACAATAACTCATAAAGGTCCGCGATGCAGAGGATGAATTTCCCCAAGGGGATAAATAAAGGATAACTTAACTTAACTTGATACCGTGAAACCGTGGTATATTTGAATTATTATACTGGCACATGGTTTTCATTTTATTTGAGACAACAGTTGCCTCTTGTTTCAACTGTGGGGTAGACAACATTAGTCACCGTTTTTGATGTGACGACGGGTGATCCGTCCACTTTTTTGTAAATGTCTCAATCTTTTTAACTGATCAATGATGCTAAATAATAATGCTAACTGCATTGAAGTGATGTATGACGGCTGCGTGGTGTTTGCGCTGTGCTAAGGTAAACGGCGCTCATCTCATTCTGCGGCTTGCTTGTGAAGCTGACAACAAGTAGTGGAGCAACGTGAACGTGTTGTGAGCTTATAGATGAATTCTTTGATATGGAAACAATTATAGCTCTCGTGTTATTTGGCCTTTTTGGATACAAAAGAGAACGTGACATCACATGGCTGCCCATCCATTTGAGTTCAATGGAGAGGATATTGTTGTGTTGCACTTTCTTGATAGTTAAAAAATGTATTTTATGAAAAGAATATATCTTCAAAATCCAGCTAATGAGCTCTGGCACATAATAATTTACAAAATAAGCATTGCTTTATCATTTCATGTACCTCTGACTCTACTGTCAGTGTCTTTTAAAAGCTTTTTATTCATTCATGTTTTTTTTTTTACAGGACCTATCACCTCTAGTTTTTCTCGAATTGATATAACGTTAGCATGGAACCATCTCGTTATGACAGTGGGGAGATGATGTTAGCTTTTAGGTTGATACTAAACCTTCAGATCTTTACTACCTAACATCAGAAAAACTAGTCACAATGCAGGCTGCAAACTCACCGTTAGGTGACAGCTTAGGGTAAGGTGACAGCCAACTTTTCATCCCAAAATAGGAGGATTTCTGAGTCATTTGATTTCTGCCCTGGTATCTGTCACCTTTTTCACTCTCCATGACTTTGCTTCAATCAGGAGAGGCCAGTTGGTAGGATTAGACAAACTTTATTTAGCAATCGGCGTGCATGGCAAATGCTTTGGCGCTTGACTCCATTGGCCAGTGGCGCTGCTCTTGAGGCAGAGGAGGGCGCCTGCATGGGCTAGGAGATCCCCCCCCCGTGGGGGATCGGGAGTCAAGACTCGTTGGTGGTGGACTGGGGAGGTGGGTGGGGCAAAACAACGCTTCGGAGGCCGGCTTCAAGGGAGATGGACTGCCGTGGGCTGCTGCTGCTATGATCGGCCAGAGAGAGAGAGGTGACGTAGAACCCTTGCTATATATATGAGGATTAACTGACGTCATGTTTGACGTCATAGCAGACGTCATACTAGGATTTTTTGACCACGTTGAGATTGGATTACGCGTGAGTGGCCTTCTGCTTGAACTATGGTCTGGAGACCTCACTTCAATCAGGAGAGGCCAGTTGGTAGGATTAGACAAACTTTATTTAGCAATCGGCGTGCATGGCAAATGCTTTGGCGCTTGACTCCATTGGCCAGTGGCGCTGCTCTTGAGGCAGAGGAGGGCGCCTGCATGGGCTAGGAGATCCCCCAAAAGGAAGATCTGATTACCGGAGGTTAATTGAGATCTGCAGGCGCCAGTAGTTGATTGCACTATTCCGGCCTTCGACCTTTTTTAGCGACTTACAGCTATTTGCGGCTGGCGCTCCCAACTCGGTCGGGCACCTCGCGATAGCGCTTCCCAGCTTGGCCTACCTGGCCGCCTTGGCGCTTCGCGATCGTACTTTCCGGCCTTCGACCTTTTTAGCGACTTACAGCTATTTGCGGCTGGCGCTCCCAACTTGGTCGGGCCTTCGATCTTGCTTTTCCTGCCTTCGACCTTTTTAGCGACTTACAGCTATTTGCGGCTGGCGCTCCCAACTCGGTCGGGCACCTCGCGATAGCGCTTCCCAGCTTAGCCTACCTGGCCGCCTTGGCGCTTCACGATTGTACTTTTCCTGCCTTCGACCTTTTTAGCGACTTACAGCTATTTGCGGCTGGCGCTCCCAACTCGGTCGGGCACCTCGCGATAGCGCTTCCCGGCTTAGCCTACCTGGCCGCCTTGGCGCTTCGCGATTGTACTTTTCCGGCCTTCGACCTTTTAGCGGCTAACGGCTATTTGCGGCCGGCGCTCCCAACTCGGTCGGGCCTTCGATCTTGGTACATTAGAATTTAGCTTGGCGCTTCCCGGCTTGGCCTACTTGGCTGCCTTGGCGCGACTACCCTGACTTTCTGCTCTCTCTTTCTCTTTCCCCCCCCAAAAAGTCAGTTAGATTCATGGATCACTGCACCAAAACTTCTGATATGCATACATGAACCACCATCATTCAGTCAGTCAGTCAGTCAGTCAGTCAGTCAGTCAGTCAATTAATCAACAACTTTATTAATCCAACTCAGGGAAATTCGTTTTGAATAGTTTGTTGATGTAACAAATAGTAACATAAAAAGCAGATACACCAAATAGCTCAAATGTGAAAGAGAATCTATACATGTTGATAAATGAAGATGGCTGTGAACCCAAAATAAAAATAATTATAATATTGTGACCCAGAGTTTAACTAAACTTCTGTGGGCACTGGACAGGGCTCTGCTAAGCACTGCAGTGTATGAGATTAAAAAGTGACTTCTTCTGTTTTCTTTGCAGGTATATTTCCACCAATTCCAATGGATCTGTGTCCTGTCAGAACCCTCAACTGCTGCAGTGTCCTGCAATACAGAACCATCTAGGTCACACATGGGCCGGACCCGGCCCCTGGACCATCTCAATTCGGCACCCAACGTCCTCAAAGGAAAACAAAACAACGCACAAAAAGTCAATAAAAGACAGCATCATGTTAATAAATCTAATCCGCTACAGCCATTTGATTTGTATCACTATGATATCAGGAGATTAACAGGAGAAATTACCAATCACAGCGGGAGAGAGGGTTACAAATAGAGAGACCCCCACGAAAATCAGGAGTGTTGGCAGTTATCAGTCCAATGTGTTGCACTTCGCTTACTTTATATTATGTAAGTTAGTATGGCCCTCTGGAAAAAAAAATGTCCCACCCCTGATCTAGGTTGTTAGACTTTCAGATATCAAGTATCTTGGTCAACAGGCTGGCATAAGTAATGTCTCTTATAATGATCATTAAAACTGATTTGGTGACACAAAGTATTTAACACTGTTTCATTATTTGCATCATCGAACATAGCTGCTAATGCTATCAAGAGGTTTTGAGGTGTCTTCAGTGACCAGCTTAATGTACCAGGTCACTCTCAACAGAAGTGACTACGCTGTTGTCTGTTAGCCAAATATATTTCCAGGCTGTTAGATTATAGATTATCTGACATCAGCCATCTTGATAGATATTCCACTGTCATTGTTTTAATTTTGCAGAGTTGTTGGCTGATTTGTTCTCTCTTTAGTTGAGATGTTTTGCATGAACTGTAATACCATCTGATATTTTCAGTGTTCCTGCAAAAAAAATCATCCACAATTCATTTAAACAGATGGACATTTGCTGGTCTCAGTTCATTTATTTTCACGGCAAAAACACTGCTTTATTTTCACGGCAAAAACAGATGCACTCATTTGGCTTTTCCATCAGGTCATCCTGTCATTGAAGGTTGGAGGCAGTAGATTCTTGCAGACAACAGTGAGCCATGTCAGCCTGGTTTTGCAGCATGTCAGATTTTCAAACCTGTCCAACAAATCAATATAAAATATCAAACAATGTTGCTGCCTGTCCAAAAATCACGTCACATTGGTTAATTTTAACTAATTTTAATTAAAATGTTTGTGTTATTATTACAAATGTAACGTTACTCTAGATTAGAGACTAGTGAGCAGATTACTAAAATATACTATAGTGGAGGTAATAGCCACATTTTTTAAATGAGGTTGATAGTTTACCCACCTCATTTACCAACCATTACACCCCTGACTGTAACGTTAGTTAAATATGCTGGCTGCTGTTTATTATGTTGGTATTTCTAATATAGTTAATCACTTAGCTAGCGTTTTAGTCCAAGTGACAGGCTATGCTTCCCTTGGTCTGTCAGGGAAGCATAGCCTACAGACTGATCAGTGATATCACGTTAGTGCTAGCTACTACTAGCGTTGTACTGCATTGACTAGCTCACAAAAGTTGCTAATGAAATAAACAGACTTTGAAAGGGGTAACGTTAGTTGTAAGAGCAAATTTACCAAAGAACTTACCATAAATTAGTATTTTATCTGGCGTGGTGTGCCCCGGCCACTTGCCACCAGAAGCTGCCGAGCCTTCACAACTGACGTCACGTCTTAACACCGAATTGCTGGCTAAGTTATTATTATATAAATTAATGCAAATCATAGTAAAGTGCCACTGAAAATCATTCCAAAAAGTTAACAGCGTGTGATGTTGTGGTGTTTGGATTTGACAGTAACCAGGAACTACAAGAGCAACGTGAACCACGTGATACTTTTCCAAGCCCGCTATTGGATGATAAGTACAAATACGTCATGCACATGGACCTTAAACATAGCTGTCCGCTCTCTTTACCGGAGAAAATGCAAGTTGACAGAGTTAGCGATCACAAAATATGGCAAGAAAGAACGCGTGGCAACAAATTTATTTTCATTTGTTGAGACATGTCTCAGTTGTTAATAAAGGACTGGGTTTTCCCTCGGTAGGGATCGTTTAAGTGCACGAAATCTCCGCTGGGCCCGCCCAACGTGTGGAAAAAATGTAAGGAGCCATATGATTGGCTGAAAGCAAACACCTGATTGGCTGATGAATCTGTCAATCAGAATCACACAGCTTTATCAGCCAATGGTGACATTCGTTGACCTGCACGTTAGACGAGTCTCAAAAAGGCAGCGCAGAAATTTCTCTCACAAATGTAGACAGGTTCACAAATGAGAAGCAGTTTGTAAATGCACATTGAGCAATTCGCATGATCTGTGAATTTATATTACAAGTGTGCCTCAAAATAATATTTGTGAAGCAGAGCGTGTGCATTTCCGAATTTATATTACAAGTTTGCATAAATATTACATTTGTGAACCAGAGCGTGTGCATTTGTGAAACAGATTGTGTGCATTAGTGAGTCCGAAATACAACTGCGAACCAGAGA
Source organism: Poromitra crassiceps (assembly GCF_964638095.1). Taxonomy (NCBI): domain Eukaryota; kingdom Metazoa; phylum Chordata; class Actinopteri; order Beryciformes; family Melamphaidae; genus Poromitra; species Poromitra crassiceps. The sequence goes on along the minus strand of NW_028150103.1, from coordinate 1,216 downwards.
ATGTGCATTTGTAAAACAGATCGTGTGCATTAGTGAGTCCGAAATACAACTGCGAAACAAAGCATGTGCATTCGTGAAAGGTCAAGGTCAAGGTCAATAGATATGAGACTATACTGATCCCATACTTTCAGGCCTTTTATGACAAGAGGTTGTGGTTCTGCCAGACCTCAGTCCCCTGCAAAGTTTAGAAATGGCACGTTTCTATAAAAGGTTATAGCCAAGCTTAACTTTTCATTCATGATCCGCCTTTACAGTGGTATGAACTGAAACAAATTAGAGACTTACTTGACTTGGCGTCCACTGTCAGAGAGGCAAAATCTTGCATCTGTTGATACAAAAGAGAAAAGGGGTAAGTCAGACAGGTTTGTTGGGGATGGGTCTACATTTTAATGAGCTTTTACGAATTGTAGCCTATAGGTCTTTTTTATGAGTTTTTCCACCTTGTACGGTGAGGTGCTCGTTTCTCCTGTTTGCTTTGCTGGTGCATACGCAATGACCACGACCCCCACGGCCACCACTGCCATGGCGCCCACGAGGAGGAGCCAGCCAGACGTGAGGAGAAAAGCCTCCATGCACCTTCCGCGCCGGCGACTGGTGTTTTGTTGAGACTCCACACCCATCCTCTTGTGGATCAGTAATCTGCAGAGATGGGAAAATACTTTACTTAAAGGAGAACTTCACTGAAAAACAGCGCTGGGAATTTGACATCAATCTTAAAAGTAATGCTTACTTATTTCTGTGAGTGATGTGGAGAGGAGAGATGGATCTGTGAGCTGGAGTGAAAAATGCTGCTGCTGCCTCAATGGAGCCAGATGACACTATAGGCTTCTTCTTCTGACCTCTGGTGAAAGAGCAACAAATCTTCTTGGCAAGACTTGGCTGAGAATACTTTGGCCTCATCTGATGTCCTCTTTATAGCCAACACATCGTCACGTCATGCCCATAACTTGAGTGGGCACTACTGGGAATCATAATAGAAGTAAGAAGAAGAAGTGCAATAAGAAATGCTGTAGAACAGCGAAACGCAGAACAACATTCGGACAGTCATCCTTCTCGGTAATGCCGGATTCACCCCTCCCAAGAATCGGAGGAGAAATCTGGCCTGGCAGCTTGCCAAGCTTGGTCGGGCCCGACTTTCGGCACCGATTATCTTGTAGTGTGAGCTGTTTGCAGATCCAATCTTAACCCTCCCGATCTGCTCAAAGCCTCATCGGGG
>NW_028150104.1:5000-10000 GCF_964638095.1 Poromitra crassiceps | reverse complement strand
GCGAAGATTTACCGGACATGCAAGGGCAGAAAAATCTGCAAATAAGCCAAGTGTGTGTTATAATGAAAGAGTGCAGGGAGAAAGCCAAGGTGTGTGTGTGTGGGGGGGCGAGAAAGTGTGTGAGAGGGTGTGTGAAAGAGAGTGAAAGTGTTTCAGAGAGGGACAGACGCAGAGAGAGAGGGAGAGTTTGAGAGAGAGACACACACACACACACACACACACACTGTGTATGGACGCTCGGCCTGTAGATGGAGCTACACTCTACACTTCTCTCTCTCATCCTTCCTCTTCACACAATAAGTGCATTGTTCCTGTCTCTCTCTCTCTCTCTCTCTCTCACACACACACACACACACACACACACACACACACACACACACACACACACACACACACACACACACACACACACACACACACACACACACACACACAATAATACAGGGGGACTTGAGAGAAAGGTGAAATGTAAAAATGTAAGAATAAATGAAAATAAATGAAACGTTAAAATAAATCTGCTCTTTCACTCTATTTCTTATTTTGTAATGTTATCTTCTTCAAAGGTGCCGGTTGGTTATCATTCATTCATTCATTGCATCATATAATATAGTTTTCTCTTGCCGTTTTCTAAGCAAAAAATCTTGAGAACCACTGTGTTAGAGCAAGCTTACTGTCGTAAAGTCATGAAGAAAAAATGACGAGATGACTCCATGCGAGCCGACAAGAAGGTGCTTCAGACACACACACTCGATGCAGCTGGTAAGAAGGTGCTTCAGACACACACTCGATGCAGCTGGTAAGAAGGTGCTTCAGACACACACTCGATGCAGCTGGTAAGAAGGTGCTTCAGACACACACACTCGATGCAGCTGGTAAGAAGGTGCTTCAGACACACACTCGATGCAGCTGGTAAGAAGGTGCTTCAGACACACACACTCGATGCAGCTGGTAAGAAGGTGCTTCAGACACACACACTCGATGCAGCTGGTAAGAAGGTGCTTCAGACACACACACTCGATGCAGCTGGTAAGAAGGTGCTTCAGACACACACACTCGATGCAGCTGGTAAGAAGGTGCTTCAGACACACACACTCGATGCAGCTGGTAAGAAGGTGCTTCAGACACACACACTCGATGCAGCTGGTAAGAACGTGCTTCAGACACACACACTCGATGCAGCTGGTAAGAAGGTGCTTCAGACACACACACTCCATGCAGCTGGTAAGAAGGTGCTTCAGACACACACACTCCATGCAGCTGGTAAGAACGTGCTTCAGACACACACACTCGATGCAGCTGGTAAGAAGGTGCTTCAGACACACACACTCGATGCAGCTGGTAAGAACGTGCTTCAGACACACACACTCGATGCAGCTGGTAAGAAGGTGCTTCAGACACACACACTCGATGCAGCTGGTAAGAACGTGCTTCAGACACACACACTCGATGCAGCTGGTAAGAAGGTGCTTCAGACACACACACTCGATGCAGCTGGTAAGAACGTGCTTCAGACACACACACTCGATGCAGCTGGTAAGAACGTGCTTCAGACACACACACTCGATGCAGCTGGTAAGAAGGTGCTTCAGACACACACACTCCATGCAGCTGGTAAGAACGTGCTTCAGACACACACACTCGATGCAGCTGGTAAGAAGGTGCTTCAGACACACACACTCGATGCAGCTGGTAAGAAGGTGCTTCAGACACACACACACTCCATGCAGCTGGTAAGAAGGTGCTTCAGACACACACACACTCCATGCAGCTGGTAAGAACGTGCTTCAGACACACACACTCCATGCAGCTGGTAAGAAGGTGCTTCAGACACACACACACTCCATGCAGCTGGTAAGGCAAAACAACCCAATCACCAGAATAAAAAGAAAACAATGACCAGAATAAAACATTGGCATTTGACAAGTCTGAAAACATGATGCACAATATCAACATACATTTTAAACAAAATGTCTGCAAAATACTTTTCCAAAACTTGAAATTTCACGTCTACAATCTCAACGTAAATTTGAAAGAAAACAACGGTTAATTAGAAAACATCGCTGCCTTTCTAATGATAACTGCAACTAAAACAACTTTGATTATGTTAAGCAAGTAAAACAACTTGGACAGGTTTATGCAACTAAAGCAACTTGGTTATGGTTACGGTTACGCCGGGAGTGCATTTGCATTGCGTTGCGGCTGTGCTCCGGTTTTGCTCCGTGCTCTGTGCTCCGCCAACACTCACCGGCTGCGTGCAGAGCACGTCACGGCTCCGCTCCGCCAGACAGCTGGAGTGACGAGACCGACAAGTTCTCGCGGTGAAATCGCGCGCATTCGTGCGAGACCATTTGTATGTGGGATAAATACAACAACAAACAGGCAGAAGATCATTGTTCCCAACTGGAGAAGCAGAGGAGGGGTGGACTTGCTTGGTGTTGTCCTTGTAAAAAGGATGTGTCGTGTCATATATTATTTTGTGGTTTTCCACTTCAATGATGAACTTTTCCTCATACATGTTTGTCCTCTGGCTTGATCTTGAATGCTGTAAGCACCTCTGACCTATTGATTCCATGCCTGGCTCCGCCCAACTTGCTGCGGCTTGGCTCCGACATCCGTGGAAAATAGAAGCCTTGCGTATCTCGGAGAGCTCCGGTTCGTCGGAGCTGGGACGGAGTAGACACGCAACGCAGCAGAGACATTTATTAGAGATTAGAGTGGAAACGTATCGGCTCTGAAGCCGTACCGGAGCGCAGCCGGACCGAACCCGGACTCAGTGGAATTTGCGTGTTATGGTTTGCGTTGGGGATAAAACCGAAAGTAAAAAGACGACATGTCTCCCTTGGGAATCAAACATCCGCTCTCTCGCTTGTAAGACGGGGAGGCTACATGGCCCCCAATTCCACCCCTTCACCCGTAGGTGCCATCGACGTACTTCAACACACGACAGTCGTTACGTGTATAATGTTAATATTCACATATCTAGAAAACTAATATGCAACATATTTTGGTTCAGAAATGTGCATATTGTACATTTCTGTGGATTCCACAAAACTACAATTCCGGCAGTACAAGCGTTATCTTTGCTAGTTTCTAGCACTCAAAATCTTCCTCATTTTCTCTTTTAACACTGGGTCAGCACATCAAAGGGCATGTTTGCATGAGTGCTAGAAACTAGCAAGTATAACGCTTGATCCCCCCCCCCCCCCCCCCCACACACACACACACACATACACACACACACACACACACACACACACACACACGGAGCATTAGCATTATACTTTTGTGCAAACCACAGATATGTTGAATCTCAACGTTTGTGAGGCAGAAATATGTTGCATAATATCAACATTAGACATGTAACATTATACAGTAGCCTAGACCTCTAGTGGTCATGTAAATAATGACAGTCTGCTATTGAAATAGCATGGAGGAAATAACGGGCCTGTGGACAACATGGCGGCCGGGAGTGGGGAGGTAATTCCCTCCCACTCAAGCGGTGCAGTGTGTTGATCCCCCACCTTAATAGAATAATCAATCTTGCTTTTTGGTGTGTGTGTGTGTGTGTGTGTGTGTGTGTGTGTGTGTGTGTGTGTGTGTGTGTGTGCGTGCGTGCGTGCGTGCGTGCGTGCGTGCGTCTGTGTGTGTGTGTGGGGGGGGGGCATTCATTATGAAGACGAGGCCTTCTACCTGCCTCGTTCTTCCTCGCCGTGTATTTCCCCCCCAAAAAGACAGCACTCAACCAGAGTGTTAACGCACTGTGAATAGATTACGCTTATCTACACGCTTATCTGGCAACCCTCCCCTCCACCTCCACCTTTAAACAATAGCCTGTTTGCGGTGTGTCAGCAGATGTGTTTCATGTAAGAGGAGAGGGATTAGCGCTATCTACTTACACGCTTGTGATAACTCTTATCTCGCGTCTTCCCCACAGCTCTGACCTGCTTTCTGCTTATTCTTATTCTTCCATCTTCCCTCCTCCGCTCTGTACCTCAGTGATCCAACACGTTCTCTCTGCCAACTCGTCAGACTGACGTTTGGTCAGGACCTCTTTAACACACTGGGTACCCCCTTTTCCTCATTTTTCAATGTGCAGGGTAGTCCAATAGACGTCTATAGAACTCCCACAACGTGCAGGGTAGTCCAATAGACGTCTATAGAACTCCCACAACATGCAGGGTAGTTCAATAGACTTCTATAGAACTCCCACAACGTGCAGGGTAGTCCATAGACTTCTATAGAACTCCCACAACGTGCAGGGTAGTCCATAGACTTCTATAGAACTCCCACAACGTGCAGGGTAGTCCATAGACTTCTATAGAACTCCCACAACGTGCAGGGTAGTCCATAGACTTCTATATAACTCCCACAACATGCAGGGTAGTCCAATAGACTTCTATAGAACTCCCACAATGTGCAGGGTAGTCCATAGACTTCTATAGAACTCCCACAACGTGCAGGGTAGTCCAATAGACTTCTATAGAACTCCCACAACATGCAGGGTAGTCCAATAGACTTCTATAGAACTCCCACAACGTGCAGGGTAGTCTAATAGACTTCTATAGAACTCCCACAACATGCAGGGTAGTCCAATAGACTTCTATAGAACTCCCACAACATGCAGGGTAGTCCAATAGACTTCTATAGAACTCCCACAACATGCAGGGTAGTCCAATAGACGTCTATAGAACTCCCACAACGTGCAGGGTAGTCCAATAGACGTCTATAGAACTCCCACAACATGCAGGGTAGTTCAATAGACTTCTATAGAACTCCCACAACATGCAGGGTAGTCCAATAGACTTCTATAGAACTCCCACAACATGCAGGGTAGTTCAATAGACGTCTATAGAACTCCCACAACGTGCAGGGTAGTCCAATAGACGTCTATAGAACTCCCACAACATGCAGGGTAGTTCAATAGACTTCTATAGAACTCCCACAACGTGCAGGGTAGTCTAATAGACGTCTATAGAACTCCCACAACATGCAGGGTAGTC
>NW_028150105.1:0-5000 GCF_964638095.1 Poromitra crassiceps | reverse complement strand
GACGTCACTTGACACCCAGAAATGCTGAACCCCGCGGCAGTTAATAGTATGAGTTGTGCCAAACAAATGTTAATATCTCAAAAACTAGACATCACATCGCTTATATTTTGACATTCTGAGTGAGAGCAGAATTAGCTCAAGAGTTTGTGGTATAATATATGCATGTCGTGTTAAAGTTGTGTGAACTGTCGCAGTTTTTAAAATGTAAACAGAGTCAAGCCGGCTAGAGCAGACACGCCTCGCGCCACTTGGGCTCCATAGGGTTCCATTGCCGTTGCCACCCAGTGACGCGGTTTGTTTATCAAAATGCTGCTCGGCTGATCCCTCGTATACAATTTCCCATAGAAGTGAATATGTTGGTTCAACAAAAGAGCTGTCAAAAGAGCAGAGTGTTCAGTGAAAAAGGCTGGTGAACAGTGAGATCAAAATGATACAATGTCTGGAGTTGAAGAGAGATTAAATCTTTTTATCAGTTTGTCTTTACAAAAGAATCAAAAGAGAAAGACTTGACTATGACTATTTTGCCTAATACTTATAACCATGTGAATATGGTTACTTTACTTTACTTTATTGGTTTATTTAGACGGGACAATGCACAATTAATGAACACATAAAACATGAAACAGATACAGTCACCTGAAACATGGTCAAAGTGTCAAAAGTGGTGGATTTAGCACGAGGCTAGATTCCATCTGCAGTCCTCAAACATCAAAACAGAGGAATATCAAACAGTAAGAGCTACATACATCATTAATAGAACACACTCAAATAGAAGCATAGATATAAAGGTACACTCAAAAATACAAAAAGGACAGAAAACATACTATAAGTGATTACATGTCCGGTTGGCTTTCAACCATTGTTTTAATTTATTTCTAAAAGTTGCCAGGGTGGGGCTTTCCCTCAAGGAAACTGGGAGACTGTTCCACGTTTGACTGCCTAGACAGGACGTTTTGGCCAAACGTGGTCAGTCTATGATGGACCTCACAGTCATCTCTGGTGTCTGACCTGGTGCCAAATCCAGTGATTCTTTTCTTGTGGATGAATTCCTGAACAGGAGGGGGGGCTAGACCATGTAGGTATTTGCAGATCAAACAAGCACTCTCAAAGATCTTGACATTCTCAAAGCTTAAGAAGTGAAGTTGTTCCAGAATGTTACAGTGATGGTATGATCTAGAATGTTACAGTGATGGTATGATCTAGAAGGTTACAGTGATGTTATGATCTAGAAGGTTACAGTGATGGTATGATCCAGAATGTTACAGTGATGGTATGATCTAGAAGGTTACAGTGATGGTATGATCCAGAATGTTACAGTGATGGTATGATCTAGAAGGTTACAGTGATGGTATGATCCAGAATGTTACAGTGATGGATCGTGGTTTTCTAGCAAATACCTTGATGGCTCTATTAAACAGCTGTTCAATGGGTTTTATGACTGTGGCACCTGCAAACGACCAGTTAGTGAAGCAATATTCAATGTGGGGAAAAAACCATACAATGAAGATATGACTTTGCACGGTCAACTGTTAAGAATATGTTTAAAATTAAATACATTGAAATTAATTGTGCTTTTTACCTTTTTAATGTGTTTCCTGAAAGATAGGTTTGAGTCCAAAGTGACTCCGAGGTATGGAACTGGGATAGCAGTTCAGATACCAGTACCAGATAGTGCGGCCCACTGAATGCAATGACAGGCTATATGGTTGTTATAAGCATCACAAACAGCACGTCCAGTTCAAAGAGAAAACCTTTCAAGAAGCATCAACTCAACCAGTTCGTTCTTCACTCTTTTAAGTTGTGATAACGATCTCTCACCCCTTTAGTCTACAGTGTTAGTGTAGTTTTCAGCCTACTTTTTCTTTGCAGTTCCTCTGGTGACCTGTTAAGAAGGGCCGGATTTGTTTAAAATTAAATACATTGAAATTAATTGTGCTTTTTACCTTTTTAATGTGTTTCCTGAAAGATAGGTTTGAGTCCAAAGTCCAAGCTATCTGTTATTATGGTTGTTATAAGCATCACAAACAGCACGTCCAGTTCAAAGAGAAAACCTTTCAAGAAGCATCAACTCAACCAGTTCGTTCTTCACTCTTTTAAGTTGTGATAAAGATCTCTCACCCTTAGTCTACAGTTAGTGACAGAGTGAGAGATCTCTCACCCACAGTTACCAGGCAGGGTTAAGAAAAGCCTGACTGTGGTGAGCACACTTGGGGAAGTAGTTTTCAGCCTACCTTTTCTGAGCAGTTCCTCTGGTGAACATGTTTTCTCTCACCACACAAAATGCTTGAACTGGATACATTCAAATGTGATGGAGGAAGGGGGGGGGGGGCACCTACACACCAATCATGATTCTTTCTCATTATGCATATATTATTTTAGTATTGAAGATTAATTTCGGCCGCGGAGTATAGGCCTAATATATAAAGAAAATATGACCAAGCTTATAAAGAATTGAATTTGAATGTGTGGTGCCCCCCCAACAAGGCAAATGAACTGGTGCCCCTGGGCACTCGCCTGATGTGATATATGGATAAACCTGGCCCAGAGTCTTTTATTATTCTGGCCTTACTTGTGTGCATGTGCGCTGTGAGGGGGAAGGCCCTTTATGTATCCAGGCCCAGGGGCTTTAGCTAGACATCATCTTTGTAAAGCCCTCTGAGACATGCTTGTGAATTAGAGCTATACAAATGACTTGACTTGAGGAGCTGTTGGCTCAGCCAGTCTGTAGTGTGACTCAGTGGAAGCAGGCTGTGGGGATAAGCTCTGCCATTGGCTCCATTTGAGTCAGAGTGAAGGGAAATCCCTCCACTCCTGTGTGACGCTCTCAAATGTCTCCGCCTCCCCTACTTTTATGCTTATGGCTTTGCTTTTTTGTTTAACTAGGCCGCTGCGCAGCCTCGCCTGTAGCTCGGCCTCGCCTGCCCTATTGGCACGCGCGCATGTGTATGTGTGTAGCTCACTAAATGTTATTGCATCAGTGATGTCACAATGCCTCCGTGTGTGTGTGTGTGCCCCATTATGATATTACTGATGACATCATCAGTGTGTGTGTGTGTGTGTGTGTGTTTGTGTGTGTGCCCCCCTATGACATCACTGATCAGTCTTGTCAGCGTGATTTCTATTCGCACATAGGATAAGCAATAACCACGCCCTGTGGCGCCGGAATTGGCCATAATTGTAATCTACACAATGTACACAATCTACAAAAACATGCAATAATATAAACGGTGTTGTGTTCACGTTCATAGCTCATATAATATAATGTATCATATCGTTAATTTCAAGCTCAATTCTTACCCAGAGAAAAGGTACAGCACTGAAAATGTAACAAGCAATAGTTTTTTAAACATCTTTATTTTAAAAGATGAAAAAACCCAGGTGCTTTAATCCCAAGCTTCAATGCTCCTGGCCAATCCCGGCGCCACAGGGCGTGGTTATTGCTTATCCTATGTGCGAATAGAAATCGAGAAAATCGTCACAATGCCTCCTTGTGTGTGTGTGTGTGTGTGTGTGTGTGTGTGTGTGTGCGTGCGTGCGCGTGTGTGTGTGTGTGTGTGTGTGTGCGCGCACCCTTATGACATCACCTTTGACATCATCGTTGATGACATCACTGATGACATCACATCATTATAGCCTAATAAAAAAATACGACTCCGTCAGGTCACCCGCACGGTCACCTCCTTCCTAACCTCCTCGTCCCTCCCTCCTCACCTCCTTCCTAACCTCCTCCCTCCTTCCTAACCTCTTACTCCCTTCTTCCTCACTTCCTCCTCCCTCCTTCCTAACCTCCTTCTCCCTCCTTCCTAACCTCCTCCTCACCTCCTTCCTAACCTCCTACCTCCTTCCTAACCTCCTACTCCCTTCTTCCTCACTTCCTCCTCCCTCCTTCCTAACCTCCTTCTCCCTCCTTCCTAACCTCCTCCTCCCTCCTTCCTCACCTCCTTCCCAACCTCCTCCTCCCTCCCTCCTTCCTCACCTCCCTCCCTCCTCCTTCCTCACCTCCTTCCTAAACTCCTCCTCCCTCCTTCCTCACCTCCTTCCTAACCTCCTCCTCCCTCCTTCCTCACCTCCTCCTCCCTCCTTCCTCACCTCCTTCCCCACCTCCTCCTCCCTCCCTCCAGTTGCACCTCGGGCGTTATTATGGAACGAACACGGACACACCTGGTCTGGGTGAGGCAAAGGGCAAGTTATGCTGGGGAGCTGGAGCTAGTCTTCCAAGGGGAACTCTCTCCCTGGTTATGGGTTAGGGCAGGGATACTCAACTAGCTTTGCCTGGGGGCCACTTTCATGAAATGATAGGAGGTCAGGGGCCAGTTAATAAACAAACAATATAAATGTTTCTGCAGCGGATTGTAGGTTTTTGGGGTGTCAGCCGGAGTTTAGTCTGACAATGTTGTGCACACCGGATAGTAAGTTAGGTTAAGTTAGTTAGGTTAAGTACATACTGTACATAAGTGCCTGGGTGACGAGCAGACGGCTGTATTTTTTTCACAATTTAGCTGGAGCTCAGTCAAACTTTATTTCACATTAGTTTTTATTGTGAAATAGATTCTAATTCACAATGAAAACTAACATGAAATTATTAGAAAATGGTCAGGGGGCCACTATCATGGGTCGCAAGTTGAGTATCACTGGGTTAGGGTCTCTAGGGAAAGCAGGAGGGGCGCCACGCTACTTTCTGCTGCACGCACAGGGAAGAGAAAGCATCTATCTTCTCATCTTATTATCAGGAATATGGCAAATATGTGAATCTTCCAAAATGTTTTCGTGTTACTTTAAGAGTAACTTCACCTCCCCGCCTGAGCAGCAGTAGAGAGCAGCGCTGCTCAGTTTATCAGAGGGTTTAAACATTCAAGATGCAGTCATGGAACTTTACAGGCATGTAGTTCAGATCATAGAAGGCGGAGTCCCAAGAAGGGTGTGGTCAAGGCAAGGGGGCTGGAAATAGAGGGGTGGGTGTTCGTTATGGGCGGAACATAGGAACCAAAGTGCTGAACTCC
>NW_028150106.1:0-10000 GCF_964638095.1 Poromitra crassiceps | reverse complement strand
CAATATTCTGCAATGATGAAGAACATAGTTCACAAAATACATCTTAGAAGGGCCATAGTTCATAAGCAATCAATCAATAAGCACTCAATCAATAATTTGCTATCACAATACCTGTTTGTGTTCTGTATGGTGCAATTTCCCCCTACCGACTATATTATAGTCGGTCACATTACTTCCAGTAACGTGTGTGTGTGCGTGGCCGTGGGGGGAAATTGGAGGATTTCCCCCATGCTGACCCATTGGACCACGCGTCTATGACGAGACACCACCTGAATGTTACCTGCAATTTACCCCCCCCCCCCTTTTCTTTTTTTTGGCGTGGTCTGGAACAATCCACTGTGCAATTGTTCAGAGAGCTCTCTAATCCATCTCAGTCATGCATCGCAGGCGCAGCCTAATAGGATCGCTAGTATTAACCCTGATGACAATACCGCCAGCTGTCCCAGAGCCCCCTATTGGCCGCCCGTAGAACTGTGTGTGTGTGTGTGTGTGTGTGTGTGTGTGTGTGTGTGTGTGTGTGTGTGTGTGTGTGTGAGTGTGTGTGTGTGTGTGTGTGTGTGTGTGTGTGTGTGTGTGTGTGTGTGTGTGTGTGTGTGGGGTGGGGTGGGGTGGGGGCAGCGTGAGAGAGAGGGAGGTGACTGACAGAGAGAGAGAGAGAGAGAGAGAGAGAGAGAGGAGAGAGACAGACACACACACACACACACACACACACAGAGACAGAGAGAGCTGAAAGTGTGTGTGCTGTGTGGAATAACCAAGGACGCAGCTCGCAGGAGGAACAAACTTCTGAAGTGCTCTCTATTTGGACATCCACCTCTGGCTCTCTTCTACTTTATTTTCTAACTGACGTCAGATTCCACCCGTTTTCTCTCCCCCCATTGATTCTTTCCCCTCCTTCCCACCTCAGCTGTTTCTTCTCTGTGTCGTCTATCTGTCCCACCCGCTCCTTCATCTGTCTGTCTTCTGCATCCATCCATCCATCCATCCATCCATCTCCCTGCCTCGCTGTATCTTGCTCGCCGCAGCTGTTTGGCTGTGAGCCCGGCTCTATATGGCTGAATAGGTGGGGAGGGGGGCTGGTTTGCTGGGGGGGCGGGGGCGTGAGGTCACTGCCGGGACCGGGACACGCAGCAGCAGCAGCTACAGGCCCGGGGAGCAGAGGAGGTGGTGGAGGATGGCGGTGGCTCTGGAGGAAGTGTGGGGACGGGTGAAGAACGTCTGCAAGCAGAACGGCCTGCTCATCCTGTCTGTGCTGGCCGTGGTCATTGGCTGCCTGCTGGGCTTCTTCCTCAGGGGCAAGCAGCTCACCCAGCAGGTCAGTAGGTCGGGACGCCCCAGTGGTTGATCCCCCCACCACCACCCCGGTCCCCCCCCCCCCCCCCCCGTCCCCGTCCCCTCCATCCAAATGTCCTGCAGTAACCCCCCCCCCCCCCATAACTCCTGATGCATTCAGCAGCCCTGACCCCTGACCACTAATGCAAGAGATTACTTCCTCTACTCCTCTATTCTCCCTGCACCTCACACACACACACACACACACACACACACACACACACACACACACACACACACACACACACACACACACACACACACACACACACACACACACACACGTCCCCTTCATTTTCCTTACAGGAGAAAGCAATTCCTTTTAAATGAAAACATGTTTAGCTGATTTCACGAACCAGCCGCTTCCTCAACATGCTCTCACACGCCGGCCGTGACCCGCTCACCCTGGTTCCGATCATTGAGTTCCATGCAATATTGTCCCAATATTTGCCTTTCATCTTTATGGGCCACACTGAACCTTTGAGAGCAATTAGGACATGATGGTGTAATGAATAGTGGATTGTGTTTTGGACAGAGGGAATGAACAGAGGAATAGACTCTGTTGATAGCCATCAGATTCCACCTAAGTGATTGATACTGTATTGGGTTTATCACCGGGGACTGCAAAAGAGTGTCAGAGAGTGTTTAGAGAGATAGAGGAAGGTAAAGAAGACATGAGATGATGAGATGAGATCAACTTTATTGTGCCCTAGGGGAAATTTGTCTTGGGCAAAAAGTGCACACAGCCACATCACCACATTACAAACATGGTCAGACGACCACAGGCAGAGACACTACAGTATTGCACTAAAATCACAGTGAGAAATGCACTGCAAGACGTGATAACTGCACATTTGTTCCACTCTATTCGATAAGAAAATAGACATTTCGAAGATATAAAAATAAGCAAAGTAAAAGATAATAGAAGTCACACTCAAATCAGCATCACATTTTGCTCCAAAAGCCAGCTTTCCTTTTCCAAAAGACATCCCAGAGAGGGGAGCATGGATTTTCCGTCAGTCACTCGGATTGCCTAAGGCTGTTAGTCATCCATGGTGCATCCATGCAAAGGGATTGCCGGTGGGGAGATTACTAGTCAATCACTTCCAGAGGCTTCAAGTCGACACCACTCATGTCGACTTATATAATTCAAGCAGAGTGAAATTAAATCGTTGGACTGGACTGGTTGCATGAATGGTCTGAAGTAGAGTAGAGCAGGGATGATGTTGTATATCGGAAGTCACCCTGGGTCACCCTGGAAGTCACCCTGGGTTCCCCCGTCTGGAAGTCGATGTGTTTTTTGAATGGGTTTTTGATTAGATGACTGAAATAAGGTCTGTTTCTAACAAAAATGTACGATACTTAGAGGTTTTGTTCAGCAAGATCATCTTCATAAATTAACAGCACTTTTATGATCTTTGAAGTGTTTTCTGACTGTTTTCTGACCGACTACATTTACGCTTCAAAAAATCATACAATTGGTGTTCATTATCTTGCTGAACAAAACCTCTATTAGAGGTTTTGTTTAGCAAGATAATGAACAGTGTATGATGCTTAAAGCATCATACACTTTTGTTCAAAACAGACCTTATTCCAGGCATCTAATAAATAAAAAACATTAAAAAAACCAGTAAACCTTTATTTTACAGGTCCCTATGAACTCTTTTTAATTGCACTTTTGAAGCCACACTAACATGGTCAGTGTGCCCAATTACATAGCTGAACCTCGGCTTTCATACAGGCCCCGAATTGCATGCTGGGCTGCCAACCCTCAGATTGATTGATCAATTTAAATTTGTATGACCCTCCTCTGGACTCAAATTAATAACAGTGCACGTCCCTCCCTGAGACTAAATTTGAAAAAGCATCACCCTCCCCTATTTTCCTCCAGTGACATCTTCCGGTCCCTTAACAAAAACCCATTCAAAAAACCCACCGACCTCCTGCAGCACTCCATAGGGGGAAGTTTTGCATGGGCAGAATTCAGTTCAGTCTGAATACTGGGATTACGTACAGCAATCAAAAACCCAGTGTGAGTCTATGCTCCTTCAACTGATGAATACAGAAAACATGAATATGCTACAAATTGCTCCTGAAACCTGGTACCTCTTAGCCTTCACAAATGCATCAATATTGCATATCAAATCCTGAGTTTGAACATTTTGATTGAAGGCCTTCTCTATGCAGTGTGTAATTTAGCCTCTCAGCGTGCTTTCAGAAGGCTATCATTGTATGGGTGCTTGAAACGAAATGGGAAAATGACGTGGAGAAATTAGTAAATACCAAAGGCTGCCAACACAGCAGTGATGTTTAAAAATAAATCCGCGTGTGGATTTCAAAGCTCTAACTAGTATGATTATTAACAAACGTTAATATCTCAAAAACTATACATCACATCGCTTATATTTTGACTCAGTGAGTGTTATCATAAGTAGCTCAAGGGTCTGATGCATAATATATGTATGTAGTGTAACTGTCTTTAAAGTTGTGTGAACTGTTGCAGTTTTAAAATGAAGTGAATTTAGTAAAATGTACAGCCTGCTAGAGTGATCCACACTCAAGGCTGGCTCCACATGGTCCCATTATAAAGGCTGAAAAAAGCATAAAACATAAACTGTGATTTCTCAAACAGTACAAAAGATAAATTAAAGCTGAATTAATATAGTAGTAAAAGTGGTGACCCATTTAAAGTTTAAATGGAGTGTAAGTTGAACTAGAGTTCAAAGAGGGCATGGTTTCACCAACTGACTCAAATTAAATAAGTGGAAATAACAGGCACAGGAAATTACACTGCGTGCAAAAACCGTCTCTGTCTCTCTCACACACATACTGTATACACACACACACACACACACACACACACACACACACACACACACACACACACACACACACACACACACACACACACACACACACACACACACACACACACACACACAAACACACACACTGAGTACAGGTACATTAATGCATACTGCATTCAGTGACTGCCATCCGAACGCAAAATATACGAAAAGATGAACCGTGCATGATCCTGGTAAAAAGAGTGGCCTAGCTCCAGGGGCGGACTGGGATCCTAATTCAGGCTGGGCATTAGATACCAAGCAGGCCAGGCTGATACGGGCCGACGCGCGTGCCGGCGTCCGAAGGGCGCGGGCGAAAAATTTGGGCCGCCTGAAGCTCAATTTGGGCCGTTTGAAGCCCAATTTGGGCCGTTTGAAGCCAGATTTGGGCCGTTTGAAGCCCAATTTGGGTCGTTTAAAGCCAGATTTGGGCCGTTTGAAGCCCGATTTGGGCCGTTTGAAGCCCAATTTTTTTTTTTTTTTTTTTTTTTTGCAGGCCAGGCCAGGCCAGGCCACCGGGCATTTGCCCGACGTGCCCGATTATGCAGTCCGCCACTGCCTAGCTCTCTCACTCTGAAGGAGAAGCAGAGGCAAAAGGTTGAAGATTTTACTGCCACATCATCTCACTGTCCAGATGTGTTGTACTTCCATTTATTTTTTTCATAATGCACTTTTAGTAAACCTTATTATTATCTCTTCACCGATATGTTGAAGCGTTCCTCTTTCAACATATCCATACTTCATTAATAATAATAATTCCTGTCTGAGATGTTACAGCTTGTTACAATTTTTAATTGCATCCAAATCAGTGCTGTGCAGTCAGACTCAGAACAGCGGACGGATTAATTCACAATGATGTAACTCAATTTGCATCCACACAACCTCACCACCACATCACAAGAATTACTAATTGCATCTCAAATGCAAAGTTAATTTGCAAGTATTGAGTATGTCAGTCAAAAACTCTTGAAAGCACTCCTTCAAATGCCTCTAAACCTTACTTGTTTGGGAGAAAAACATTTGTAGAGTAGAGTTCAAGGTAACCTGGATAGGAGAGTTCGCAAAGTAAAAATAGCTTAGATGTTTTCAAACGGGGAGGCAAAAATAACCTGATTGCAGTTGCGAGGCAGCAGGAGGTATGACTTATAAGCCTTTCCACTTTCTCTATTTAGCATAATAGTTTATTTTTTATATAACATTGGAATAGCCTTCACGGCTGTGCCCAATGATGATGGTGACGATGATGATGATGATGACCAAACACACACACACTCACACACACACACACACACACACACACACACACACACACACACACACACACACACACACACACACACACACACACACACACACACACACACACACACACACACACACACACACACACACACAACCTCAGGCATGCATGTTTACAGAATGAGGAGACAAGAAACAGATCAAATACAATGCCATGAAGGATCTCTATTATGGAGAAACAATTAGCATCATTGAATAGGTCACATAATTATGCATTCATATAACCACAATGCAGTGTGCAGCCCATTGTTCTTATTTAGTCACATGACTTATTACTAATGTTTGATGGTGAAAGATGATGTTACATTAAGTCTTTTACTCCACTTATTGTCAGTTATATTGGATTTTCAATCTCCTGTTTATTTGGAATAAACAGAAGAATAACTAGTTATCCTGAGCAGCAATACCCCCCTTTGGCTGAACACAACACAGGAAAGAGAAACTCGGACTTCATTAACAGAGAATCCAAAGAAAAAGAGTAGGCAGGACACATCGTTTGATTGACAGGTGATCCCTGGAAGTGCAGTAGAGAAAACACTGCAGCAATGAGCGCTTGGCACTAAAGATCGCAGACAAAACTGAACGAGACTAATTGGGGTTGCTATGTGAAAATCTAGAATGCATTGCGTGGCTGCCTATATAAATGAACAGGAAGCGTGGCGATGAACGCCCCCAGTGGATCACCGCCATCAATCAGAGACATTTGCATCTGTAGAGCTGGTGCCACTTATTGCATGCAGACCAGCAAAAAAACAAAAACAAGAGTCTGGGGATTATCACTTAAAGTGTTTCTTGTATATTGTTTTACTGTAGCCTAATTGTATAACTTGCTTCCTCCCTCCCTCACTCACTCACTGTGTCTCTCTCCCTCTCTCTGAAGGAGGTGAAGTACTTCCAGTTCCCTGGAGAGCTGCTTATGAGGATGTTGAAGATGTTGATTTTGCCTCTTGTGGTATCCAGGTAAGAACCACTGTGGTCCAGCCCCCCCCCCCCACGCACACACACACCTACACACGCACGCACATGCACACACACACACGCACACGCACACGCATGCACACACACGCACACACACACACACACACACACACACACACACACACACACACACACACACACACACACACACACACACGCGCTTGCAATTCATTTCCATGTGCATCACTGAGTGAGTCTCATTAGTGCTAAAGTGCTATCGCCTTCATATGAACCGATGTACGTGCATGGGCCATGTGCTTTAGAGATCATTGTTTGTTGATCAAATGTTTATATGTGTAACCGAAGTGAATCAGTGTTGATTCCTCGTGAGTCCAGTGTGGTAGCGAGTGGATTGGTTAAACTCACTCCCCCAGTATAAAGGCATGTTAATCAGCTCCGCCAAGGGAGCTAGCTCTCTTGGTGCAGTGGTTAGCGTGTCTGACTCCCAAGCTGAAGGTCGGCGGTTCGTATCCACCCCTGGGCAAGCCCTTAACATGGGTTGCTGCAAGTACCACCTACACAACGCCGTTGCACGTGCATGGGCCATGTGCTTTAGAGATCATTTCTCACCACAACTACACACGGTTGTTAGTGGCAGTGGTTAGGATGTATTTGAACGGAGCTGTGCCCGCGTAGTGCAAGGGTCACAGGTTCAAGCCCCCGCGTTGCCTCTGGCTTGGTCGGGCATCCATACAGGCACAATTGGCCATGTCTGTGCAGGGGGAAAGTCAGATTAAGGGTATGTGTCCTGGTCGCTGTACTAGTGCCGGTGAAACCCCTCGCTGTCAGGTGAAAAGAAGCGGCTGGCGACTGCACATGTATCGGAGGAAGCAACATGTGCTAGCCTACAATCTACAACTCTCCAGCAGATCGGCAGTGGGGGTGGAGCAACAACCGGGACAGCTGGGCAAGGGGAATTGAAGTACTGTACAATTGAGGAGAAAACAGGTGGATGAAGCTGTCTGTGAAGATAGTATATGGACTGCTCTTTCCACGTGCCTCTCCAGATTAGATACATGATATTTCTAAGCACTGTGCCTCTTCCTGCTCTGCTGAGAACATGGAGTTCCATCAGAACAGGATGGATGAGTTCCTTTTCTGAACATGGTGCGGGGAAGGTGTGTGTGTGTATGTATGTATGCGTGTGTGTGTGTGTGGTGTGTGTGTGTGTGTGTGTGTGTGTGTGTTTGTGTGTGTGTGTGTGTGTGTGTGTGTGTGTGAGAGAGAGAGAGAGAGAGAGAGAGAGAGAGAGAGAGAAAGAGAGTTGTGTGTCTTTTCATTGTTAAGACCATCGTTTGGTGTTAGTACCTTTTAGGAGGCAGTATCAACCGGCGCTGCGATCAAATGTGGCGATGACGGTGTGGTGATCTTCAGTTTCTTGCTATATGAAAACAGTGTGTGTTTCTGGGTCTATTTTGTGGTTTGGTGGTGTGTTTTTCTTATTGGCTGATGTCACGGCACATTGATATATTTTCAGCGCATCAACACTTAAATGTCAGCTTTTGGTGTCAGTCTCCAATTAAGGAGCAAAGTCTGCTAGTCTAGAAATGTCATTTTACATGAATCATACTAATATCTCCACCAACGACAGTAGCCTCAATAGACCAGAATGTAACGCAGCCACGATCACAGGCAACGCAGAATGTTCTTGTTGGCTACAAATATGCCCAAACAAGTTGAATCAACACAGGTTCACACCCATTCATTCACTGGGGTTGGTCAAAAGTCATGCTGGGATCCTATCCGACTATAAGAAGACAAAGCAGCCAGAGGGAAATTGCTGATGACATCACAATTGCTCTGTGAGACGTTGTCAGTGTTTTATCCCCATCACGGTCTGTGATGGGCACGGTGGCTCAGTGGTAGAGCTGTCGCCTCGCAGTCAGAAGGTCCTGAGTTCGATTCTCGCCTGGGACACTGTGGCCGCTGTGGTTGTGTTCCCCCCCCATATCTTCAGTGCCTACTGCCCAGGTGTGGGGTATCTCGTCGTAAGGGCCTTTCTGTCTGTGTGGAGTTTGCATGTTCTCCCCGGGTCCTCCGTATATAACCCCCCCCCCCCCCCCCCCCCCCCATTAAAAACATGCAGAAGATCAGATCGTCATCGTCATCCGACCAGTGACGACAACATCCAAAGTCGGTCCCCGGGCGCTGTACGAGAAAACGACCACTGCTCCTGGCCTGCCCCCCGGAGGAAAGGACAAAGCCAGGATGGGTTAAATGCAGAGGACAAATTTCACCGGCCACCGTCAGCATGTGTGTGTTGTGGCCGTCCGTGCATGTGTTGATTGTAATCGTGTGACAATAAAGACGGGCTTGTCCGTCTGAAATCGTGTTTTTTATGTAATCGGTGATTCATGACCTCATTACTGTTTATATGGCATCTTCAGTGATTTATGACATCATCTGTGATAATATGTGACATCACTATAGTGGGACCCCCCTGGTGGGCCCAAACCCACATTGGGAACATGCCCAGATTTGGCATGCGTGAGCCTTTGTGATATATATTGTTATGGGAAGATGGGAAAGATGGGGGGGGGGGGGGGGGGGGTACAAATCTTTTCCATTATCATATGGATTTCCACTATGTCACCACGCCATACTTTATGTTTATGTGTACTCTCTACTCTAAATGAGCCAGGGTGGGGGTTAGTGAATGATGCCATAGAGGGTCATACATTTTTCATATAGCCTAATATATATCCTGTAAAATCGATGGATTTGGCACTCTGGCTGAAGGCGGTGTGATTCACGTGAAAAGAAACAACATAGCGTAGATGAGGTTTTGACTGCATCGTCGTAGTTGTTTGCACAGCAAAAGTCAACCTGTCGCCCTCCATGCATTCTTAGAAACGCACAGCCGGCTGGATTCTCCAGTCCAGACTATTTTAGGCCCAAAGCCCTGAGCTGTGTGCATGAGGTCAGAGGTCAGTGATGTACCTGAGCTGTGTGCATGAGGTCAGTGATGCACGACCCAAAACAATCATGCAAGTGCACCGTTACATGCAGGGCACTGTGCAATAAGCTACTTACACTCTGTGCAACAGCAAAGACTGGATGAGAAGTTAATCCCTCTCTCTCTCTCTCTCTCTCTCGCTCTCTCTCTCTCTCCCTCTCTCTGTGTCTCTCTCTCTCTCTCATCCAGTCCAGCTCCTGTCTCGGTGCGTGCGTGTGTGTGTGTGTGTGTGTGTGTGTGTGTGTGTGTGTGTGCGTGCGTGCGTGCGCGCGTGCGTGCGTGCGTGGGTATGGTGCACTCACTGCACTCCCCATACAGAGGAGGCGATCGCCTCATCCCATGCGAGGCATCCTGCCAAGCGTGCGGCACGTGAGGCGAGGGACGTTAATTACAACTAATCTGAAAGCTGGACGGATGCAGGGCGGTGTACCGCAGGGCAGGCAGGCGGGCCGAAAAACTGTTCCAGGCAGGCGGACCGAAAAACTGTCCCGGCTTGATGCACCGCCCCAGCCTTTTTTACCTGCGGGACTCTAGGAGCAGTCAAGGCAAACACTCCTGTGGCAGGAGGCCTGTCGAGTCTTGTCAGCCT
>NW_028150107.1:0-10000 GCF_964638095.1 Poromitra crassiceps | reverse complement strand
TCTGTGTCTCTGCAAAGCTGGAAGCTGCAGACATTATGTAACTTGTGCAAATGTGTCAGCAAACATCATAGTCAAACATCACGTCAAATATGAAGACAAACGCCAAAAGCACACACAGTCGGCTCGGCCCTGCAGCTCCATCTCAGCCCGCTAACAAACCGCTGAAGCTAATCGACTCGTCTTTTACCGCTCGTAAAAACCACCAAGTATCAGTAAGCAGCGCTCCTTACCCGACATGCTGTCGTTAATGTGAGGGGTAGCCTATTTCCTTTCCTTTACATTTTCATAATGGTAAATTATAGACTATCCGATGCAAAGATCATTCTGAATGCATTTTTCCAAATAGTTCAAAGTGATTTTCCTTTTTAATTGGCGCTATTAAACCACAAACAATAATTGTGATAGAGCCTGTTAGCAGGCTAGACTGAAAGCAGAGCCACCAGCAGAGCAATGGATGAACAATTAAATGGCTCAGCTATCGATAACCAACAATGGACCAGTGGCGATTTTGCATTAGGGGCAAGTAGGGCAGTGCCCCACCAGATGGCGCTGTGGTGCAAGAAGCTCTCATCTGACTCGCAACTGAATCATATTTTATATGAATACAAAGTAGTGATTCAACTGTGAATTTGGTGTCTATATGAATGAACTTTACTCACAATCCCTATAGTGCTGTTTTGGAGTAATGTCCTTGTGTGTGTGTGTGTGTGTGTGTGTGTGTGTGTGTGTGTGTGTGTGTGTGTGTGTGTGTGTGTGTGTGTGTGTGTGTGTGTGTGTGTGTGTGTGTGTGTGTGTGTGTGTGTGTGTGTGTGTGTGTGTGTGTCTGTTTCTGTGTGCTTGGCTCTGCTCGCGCTGCATTTTGGGTAAAGGGGCAGAGATGATGTTGCCCCAATGTGTGAACTCCTGACATGAACTCCGCCCAACAGGTGTGGCCGGACTGTGACGAGGAGAAAATAAACAAACCATGGCTAAATCAGACCAGTACATTGGCGCTAGCTAGCTAAATACTGTGAAGTGTGCTTTCATTTAGCCTACTACAATGAATCGTGTAGTAGACTATTTGTTGTCTGTACGGTTTGGTTCGTTGCCGTTGGAAGAGAAATTGGAAATAAAGCGTTTATAGGGCCACACGGACCAGAAGATTTCGTCATGCTTCAGCCTGGGGATGAAGTGAATGCAAGGTTTGTACATTGACTCAATGAGGATGTTGCTGTGGTTTTGCTGTGTGCTGTGTGTTTTGCGTGTGTGATGGTGCGTGGTGACGTGACAACATAAAACTGCCCCTCCAGAAATCAGTCAGGCTAAAATCGCCACTGCAATGGACACGTTTCAGCGCGCAGCCACCATCAGCTGTTAACGAGCGGCTACCGTTACTCAAACTCACACGTACGGCTCTGTATTATGTGGGCAAAGGTGGATGCAGAACGCACCTTATGAGATGAGACTACATCATCATCAGTGAGACTGGACGTCCTCAGAATAAGAGATACACACATAAGATGTTACTGGAATGAATCGCAAAAGCTGTCTAGCTGTCTTTTCTGCCAACTAATTGACCATGCCACGTGTGCTAACGTTTCATTTTTTAGCAATAACAGTTGATAATAGGGCTGCCCTCGACCAAAGATTATCCTGGTCGACCAGAAATCGACCAATCGATTGGTCGAAACGTGGCCTAAAAAAAAAAAAAAAAAAACATTTTTTTGCAGTGTACCGTACTTTTCTTTCTGTAAGAACAATTTTCCAGTCTGTACATCTGACTTCAACCATTTTATTGCAGCAACATTGTCAAGTAGACAGACCAACAACTTTCATAAAGTCATGTCATAGTTGCATGCACCTGACAAACTGAACCGTTTGTTACAGTCTACTTACAGTCCACCTTAACTGGATGTGTGTGTGGACTAACTGTACTTAGGTCGTTTTTGAACAATGCAACTTCACTTCACTTGCTAAAGTTTATAGTAGCCCGGTGGCCTGGCATGGCCTGCAAAAAAAGAAAATACAAAATAAATACAAAAAAATAACAACAGCGATTGCTCGACCAACGTGAATCTCGTCGACCAAGAGCACGTCGACCAAACAATCGACCAATCGACCTGGAGGGGGCAGCCCTAGTTGATAATTCGTTTTGCGGTATTTTGCACACACAATACTGCAGCTAGCAACATGTCCACACAGATAGAAGTTAGACAGTGCTGTCTGTACAGCTGACGGACACAAGCCAGATGAGACAAAGCTCAAGATGATAACTTTAGTCAAGTGAGTCCATTTAATGTAACGTTACTAATTAGCGCTATTAATCACAAACGTGCACGTTAGTACTGTTCAGGACTGTTTTGTCAATCAAATGTATTTCAAACCTTGGCTTACTGTACCTCGTTGCGTCCATAAAAAGTGAGGGCTATCGAGTCCAGGCGACGTAGTCGACTCGACATTAGTTACCAAGCGTTGCGTCGCACAATTGGCACAAACCAAAACACGTGTCTGACTGTGATGACGTAACGTTACACACAAAGGAGGGGGCTCTGTGAGCTGAGCTGAGGACTGTCTGCTGCCTGCTGCTGCTCGCTTCCACATATTTAAAGTGACAGTGAAAAATGGTGACGAAATTGACGGTCAAAAAGTAGTCGGCTGGAAATTGTTTAATGAACGGCTAATTAGCCGGCGGCCGGCGCTTAGGGAAAACACTGGGGTTAAGCGACCTAACACACTGCTGGACTGGAGTATAACACACTGCTGGACTGGAGTATAACACACTGCTGGACTGGAGTATAACACACTGCTGGACTGGAGTATAACACACTGCTGGACTGGAGTATAACACACTGCTGGACTGGACTGGAGTATAACACACTGCTGGACTGGACTGGAGTATAACACACTGCTGGACTGGACTGGAGTATAACACACGGCTGGACTGGACTGGAGTATAACACACTGCTGGACTGGACTGGAGTATAACACACTGCTGGACTGGACTGGAGTATAACACACTGCTGGACTGGACTGGAGTATAACACACTGCTGGACTGGACTGGAGTATAACACACTGCTGGACTGGACTGGAGTATAACACACTGCTGGACTGGACTGGAGTATAACACACTGCTGGACTGGACTGGAGTATAACACACTGCTGGACTGGACTGGAGTAGGGCTGCACGATATATCGTTTACACATCGACATTGCGATGTGCGCATGCGCGATAGTCACATCGCAGGACGTGCGATGTCAAAAGCAAATTAACTCGTCATGTTGCTTGATAAACTCTCACTTTAGGGGTAGCCTACTGAGTGAAATGCAGGCTCTCTCAAAGGAGAGAGACGCCCCGCTACTGTACTCACTCATTTAGTGCTTAGCTTCAACACAACAAACATGCACAGAGACCTAAATTGAATTATCTTTTGCTTATGTTGCGTTGCTGACAGTAGCCCGTCTGTAAACGATGTGGTTGTGGAGGCGGACTTGTCCACAGTTTGCAGCGCACTCGCATACAGCAGGCTGGCTGCTGTAACTCAACATGTCCGTGGAGTGGAGATATTTACTCTTGAAACACCAAAAAGCAAGACCGCAACTTATGACACGAAGGCTGATTACTGAGAAGTTGTCCGTGTTATCACTGTGGCTGTCTCTCCCCTTCAAGTCTCTGATGTTGCATCACATGATAGCAGTAACGTTACGGTAGAGTTAATCATACATAGCGACTTATTTACACAAAACATGTCAGTGAAAATAAAAAGAGAAGAGACATATCTGGGCAATTAAATGTATATTTATTACTTTTCACGAATGAATTGTTTGTCACCGGTCGGCTGCATGTGAATCCTCGTCTCTCTGTACTGCCAGCCTTGCGCTCAAAAACCGGAACTCCGCAGATGCGGAGTGTACCACTTGGTCGTTTCTGGAGGGGGGTTCCGGGGGGTCAGACCAAGTGTGTAAAGTGGCAGGGGTGTTTCATTGTTGATTTATTGAAACGTTAGAAGAACGAAAGAAGTTGAAAGCAGTGATTATAATCAATGAAATCTAATGTTTTTCTGCAAATAGCATCATTGGGAGGTAGATTCTGGCACTCAATATTAGGGGTGGGCAATATATCAATTGTATATCAATATTGTGATATGAGACTATATGGTCTTAGATGTTGGATATGGTAATATGGTGATACAGCATACATGTTGTCTTTCCCTGGTTTTAAAGGCTGCATTACACTAAGTGAAGTGTAGGCTAGTGACATTTTAAAGTAGAATGTCATAACTTACTCACTTTTTCATGTATGTAGCCTAAGTCATGGAAATCCATTGGTCAAAATGTGTATGCACCCTGATAGATGACGCTCTGAGGCCTACAGTATAGGCGACAGCCCAGTGGTTGAGAAACATTAAAATACCTCATTTCCCCTCCAAAATCAGATGGACTCCTCTACAAAATCATCCCAATCATTCTAGAAGTATTCTTTTCTTTAAAATAGAGCTATTCTGGTAATCTGGTGAAAATCTGTATTTTTTCATATCGCAATATATATCGCAGGGGCAGGGAATATCGCAATGTCAGTTTTTTCCAATATCGTGCAGCCCTAGACTGGAGTATAACACACTGCTGGACTGGACTGGAGTATAACACACTGCTGGACTGGACTGGAGTATAACACACTGCTGGACTGGACTGGAGTATAACACACTGCTGGACTGGACTGGAGTATAACACACTGCTGGACTGGACTGGAGTATAACACACTGCTGGACTGGACTGGAGTATAACACACTGCTGGACTGGAGCAGGGTTTTCCATAAGCTCCGGCTGCCGGCTAATTAGCAATTTCCAGCCGACTACTTTTTGTTTGAAATATAGTCACTGTCACTTTAAATGTGAGCAGCAGCGATAGCAGAGCTCAGCTCAGCACCCAGAGCCCCCTGCTTTGTGTGAAACTCTCACTGACGACGTTACGTCATCACACTCACACACACACGCCGCACCGCAGATCATGTTAATGTCCACTATATAGCCCAGGGTACCCTAGTATTGCATATTCCCACAGCATCGCATAGCCTATATGAAACATATACAAATGTAGAAGCCTAGATTAAACACATTTGTGTCGGCTTTAAAGCCTCCCTCCAGTGTATGTTGTCATTGTTATATTTCATGTGTTACTGTGTTTTTCCTGCTCTGCTGATTAGCCACAGTGTTCACACAGTGTATGTTGTTGACAAATAACCTCATTTTGGGCACAAAGTCCTAAAAATAAGCTGTTGGTAAAAACGGGTGATGACGTCAGACAGTATGTGATGTAAATACCCTCTGCCTTTAGCTAGCTGTTAGCCCATTAGCTACATTTACTAACTAAGTGTTCACCAGGCTCAGAACGCTGTGATAATCACAAATATTCCGGCAATGATGTTAAATAAAGAAAACATTGTTTCTACAGGGCTCCAGAGTGCGCCTTGGTTGCACTATGCGCCCTAAAATCTGCCCACTACGATTTAACATTTTCATTGGTCGCACCGTGCACCTAACATTTAGCAGGTGTGTGTGTTTCTGTGTATGTGTGCTCTGTGGACAGGGAAATACCAAGATAAAACATTTTCAATTGCTTCTGTGTGCTTTAGACTTGTGCAGAATCGTGTTATTTTGAAAATCCGACTGGAAGCTGTATTGTTTTTATCGCTAGTGGCACACAGGACTGCAGCCATCCAGCCTCTCAAATTCTCCGTTCTCTCTGTATCGTGAGGCGGTTAACTCGCTGGCCTGACCGGAGTCACAAACACATGGAATTAAAATGTGTCAGACGATGGTTTTGTACACGGGAGACAAAGCTACAGCTTCAGCAGACAAGCGTTCTGGCTAGCGTTAGCGTTAGCGTGCTGGCATGACAAGCACATCGCTCACAAGATTTAACGAGATCATATGACCTATATTCAGACTCAGAAAACTTGAATAGTTCATCACATGTGACAAAAGGATTTGTTTTCACATGCTGCTTAGCCACAGGGAGATGAACGAGATTCCGTATTTAAAAAAATATCGTTTTTATTAATATTTATGCAAATCTAATTATATTTGAATCTTGAAATTCGTTCCAACAGCCCCCTAACACATAATAGTGTCAATATTACAACAGATGTGTTAAAAAACACACATCATGTTTTCAATTTAACACGTGCAGCATCAACTCAGGGACAACACATGATGTGTTGTTTTTAACACATATTATATATGTGTTATAT
The DNA here is from genome assembly GCF_964638095.1 of Poromitra crassiceps. NCBI lineage: Eukaryota > Metazoa > Chordata > Actinopteri > Beryciformes > Melamphaidae > Poromitra > Poromitra crassiceps. The sequence continues at coordinate 3,772 of NW_028150107.1, read as the reverse complement.
ACATAAGAGTGAAACCTGAGAGCACTAAAAACACCACTGGAACCCCCTAAAAGATTATTGGAATCCCCCAAAAGACCAGTGAAAAACCTGTAGAAGACCACTGGAACATCCAAAGGACCACTGAAACTCTATCACTGGAACCCCCTAAAAGACCACTGGACACCCTTAAAAAACATTGAGACCCCGTCAAGACCTGCTGAACCCACTCAAACCCTCTGGAAGTCTACTAGAGCCCCGTCAAGGACGACTGGGGGACGCTGCACCCCAGTTTGAGAGCCACTGCGGTAGCCAGTAGCAAAACACCAGATTCAACTGTGTAGTGAGCGTGCACAGCGAGTGTGCACAGTGACCGTGCACAGTGAGCATGCACAGTGAGTGAGTGTGCACAGTGAGCGAGTGTGCACGGTGAGCGAGTGTGCACAGTGAGCGAGTGTGCACGGTGAGCGAGTGTGCACGGTGAGCGAGTGTGCACGGTGAGCGAGTGTGCACAGTGAGCATGCACAGTGAGCCGTGCACAGTGAGCGAGTGTGCACGGTGAGCGAGTGTGCACAGTGAGCATGCACAGTGAGCCGTGCACAGTGAGCGAGTGTGCACGGTGAGCGAGTGTGCACGGTGAGCGAGTGTGCACAGTGAGCAAGTGTGCACGGTGAGCGAGTGTGCACGGTGAGCGAGTGTGCACGGTGAGCGAGTGTGCACAGTGAGCATGCACAGTGAGCCGTGCACGGTGAGCGAGTGTGCACGGTGAGCGAGTGTGCACGGTGAGCGAGTGTGCACGGTGAGCGAGTGTGCACGGTGAGCGAGTGTGCACGGTGAGCGAGTGTGCACAGTGAGCGAGTGTGCACAGTGAGCGAGTGTGCACGGTGAGCGAGTGTGCACAGTGAGCGAGTGTGCACGGTGAGCGAGTGTACACGGTGAGCGAGTGTGCACAGTGAGCATGCACAGTGAGCGAGTGTGCACGGTGAGCGAGTGTGCACGGTGAGCGAGTGTGCACGGTGGAGCGAGGTGTGCACGGTGAGCGAGTGTGCACGGTGAGCGAGTTGTGCACGGTGAGCGAGTGTGCATGGTGGGCGTGCACATGAAACTGATAAAACAATCCATCCAGTCAAATCCAAATTAATCAGAACTGGACTCCCAACAGACTGCATGTGTGTGTGTGTGTGTGTGTGTGTGTGTGTGTGTGTGTGTGTGTGTGTGTGTGTGTGTGTGTGTGTGTGTGTTGTGTGTGTGTGTGTGTGTGTGTGTGTGTGTGTGTGTGTGTGTGTGTGTGTGTGTGTGTGTGTGTGTGTGTGTGTGTGTGTGTGTTGTGTGTGTGTGTGTGTGTGTGTGTGTGTGCGTGCGTGCGTGTGTGTGTGTCCTGCCTGGTCTTTTAGATGTGATGGGGCAGATGTCTGGATGATGACAACCACACACACACACACACACACACACACACCACACACACAGACCCAGACGGGGCCCCCTACTCCAAGACAAATGGCAGCACAGAGTGATGGGGGGAAGACAGAGAGGGAGAGAGAGGGGGGAGACAGAGAGGGAGAGAGGGGGAGACAGAGAGGAGAAGAGGGAGACAGAGAGGAGAGAGGGGAGACAGAGAGGGAGAGAGAGGGGGAGACAGAGAGGGAGAGAGAGGGGAAGACAGAGAGGGAGAGAGAGGGGGGAAGACAGAGAGGGAGAGAGAGGGGGAGACAGAGAGGGAGAGAGAGGGGGGAAGACAGAGAGGGAGAGAGAGGGGGGAGACAGAGAGGGAGAGAGAGGGGGGAGACAGAGAGGGAGAGAGAGGGGGGAGACAGAGAGGGAGTGAGAGGGGGAAGACAGAGAGGGAGAGAGAGGGGGGAGACAGAGAGGAGAGAGAGGGGGGAGACAGAGAGGGAGAGAGAGGGGGAGACAGAGGGGGAGAGAGAGGGGGGAGACAGAGAGGGAGTGAGAGGGGGAAGACAGAGAGGGAGAGAGAGGGGGGAGACAGAGAGGGAGTGAGAGGGGGAAGACAGAGAGGGAGAGAGAGGGGAGAGACAGAGAGGGAGAGAGAGGGGGGAGACAGAGAGGAGAGAGAGGGGGAGAGAGGAGGAGACAGAGAGGGAGTGAGAGGGGGAGACAGAGAGGGAGAGAGAGGGGGAGACAGAGAGGGAGAGAGAGGGGGGAGACAGAGAGGGAGAGAGAGTGGGGAGACAGTGAGGGAGAGAGAGAGGGGAGACAGATAGATGGGGAGACAGAGAGGGAGAGATGGGGAGACAGAGAGGGAGACAGAGAGGGAGATAGAGGGAGAGAGAGAGAAGGAGAGAGAGGGAGAGAGACAGAGAGGGGGAGACAGAGAGAGAGAGAGAGAGAGAGAGAGGGGGGGAGACAGAGAGAGAGAGAGAGAGAGGGAGAGAGACAGAGAGGAGAGGAGAGAGGGGGGAGACAGAGAGAGGGGCGAGACAGAGAGACAGAGAGAGAGGGGGAGACAGAGAGACAGAGAGAGAGGGGGGAGACAGAGAGACAGAGAGAGAGGGGGGGAGACAGAGAGACAGAGAGAGGGGGAGACAGAGAGAGAGAGAGAGAGAGGGAGAGAGACAGAGAGGAGAAGGAGAGAGGGGGGAGACAGAGAGAGGGGTGAGACAGAGAGACAGAGAGAGGGGGGGGAGACAGAGAGACAGAGAGAGGGGGGAGACAGAGAGACAGAGAGAGAGGGGGGAGACAGAGAGACAGAGAGAGGGGGAGACAGAGAGAGAGAGAGAGGGAGAGAGACAGAGAGGAGAGGAGAGAGGGGGGAGACAGAGAGAGGGGCGAGACAGAGAGACAGAGAGAGGGGGGGAGACAGAGAGACAGAGAGAGGGGGAGACAGAGAGCAGAGAGAGAGGGGGAGACAGAGAGAGGGGGAGACAGAGAGACAGAGAGAGAGGGGGGAGACAGAGAGGAGGGGGGAGACAGAGAGACAGAGAGAGAGGGGAGACAGAGAGACAGAGAGAGGGGGGAGACAGAGAGACAGAGAGAGGGGAGACAGAGATAGTCATTCCTTCATGGTGGGAGAGAGAGGAGGAGGAAACAGGTGAAGGGGGGTCAGTCTGGGACCTGTGTGTGTGTGTGTGTGTGTGTGTGTGTGTGTGTGTGTGTGTGTGTGTGTGTGTGTGTGTGTGTGTGTGTGTGTGTGTGTGCGTGTGCGTGTACGTGTGTTGTGTGTGTGTGTGTGTGTGTGTGTGTGTGAGTGAGTGAAAGGCAGCAGTAAAACCTCCAGACCCCGCCCACTCCCATCTGTCTGTCTCAAACAGTGGCTGGCGATGAGTCCTCATGCATTTATGAAGCCACTACGGAAATTGCATTCTCTCGATTGAACAGGGGGGGTCGCCACGTGCAGGTCTGGAGATGACTACACGTACATTGGCCTCTATGGAAAAATGAGCTTCTCTCTCGGTCTGTGTCTTAAATAAACATTTTCCGAATGAGTTTATGGTGTGAATCAACAATCTCAAGTCTTTGTCATGCTCTCATGAAATCTATATTATAATCTAAATTATGGTCCCATTTTGAGTAAGAGAGGCGTGCTTCCTTGATTCCCAAGCAGCCGCAGCAAACCAGATCCCAACAGCACAGCCAGTTGCTACCAAGGGCAGGCTAGCTAGCCTAGCAACGTAGCTACCTAAACTACCAGAAACAGCGTTACCTTTATGATCTTTTAATGATGTTAGTAGACACACGTAACAGTATAGATCCCCGTTATGAGGTCAGTTGATCAAAATAACACCTATATCGAAATCGGATTTTAGCGGACGGGCAGCGACCATACAAGCTGGGGCTT
>NW_028150108.1:0-10000 GCF_964638095.1 Poromitra crassiceps | reverse complement strand
AGACTGCTGCTAGCTGAAGTTGTGTGTGTGTCAAGACCTGGGACACACACACACACACACACACACACACACACACACACACACACACACATATATATATATATATATATATATATATATATATATATATATATATATATATATATATATATATATATATATATATATATATATATATATATATACTAGCTGTTTATATGAAGGAAGTTTATTAAAAAAAATACTGAGGAAAAAAATCAATCAATTTGATATGTCCCATTTACATGTACCTGCAGAACTCTAAAATGGACACCAGAGGCTCCATTACAATCACATTAGATTTGAACACAGCTCTATAGAAAACATGTTTGTTTTGTCGTTGTGCCATTGGTAACTTCAATTATATCCAAGGTCTGTATTTGAAATGGCACAATGGTGGAAGATCTTTAGAATCACTCACAAACCCTGTATCAGCCTCACTCGTCCCTCAGGCCCTTGGTTTGGTGTGGGGGAGTCCCTTCCCCTTCAGCTCACTAACCCAACCTTAGCTCACATAGGCCTGTAGAAGCTGGATATCCCAAGAGGGCTAGTAGTTTTACTTAAATTTTGACTTCTTGTATCTAGACTTTATTTTAGCCAACCGAGTTTAAAGTACAGGTCACCCTGCTGAGAGCAAACTATAAATAAGAGACGGCGCCGGGAGAGAGAGGGCGACCAGCTACAGAGCTCCGTAAACTTCGTAGGATATAGGCTTTTTTCTTAGCACATAGTAGCGTATTTGCACTTTTCCCCCTCTCCACCACCTCCCCACCACCCCATCCTCTCCCCTCACCCACCGCCACCTCTCCCCCCCCCACCCCCCTCCCCCCCTATCCTCTCCGCCACCTCCCCCCTTCACCACCCCTCCTCCTCTCCTCCCCCATCAACCCCCCCCCCCCCCCCCACAACCCCCACCCCCCACAGATCCGGACCGCCCTCTCATCATCACTGAGGATGAGGTGCGCCGGTCGTTCTTGCGTATCAACCCATGCAAGGCGGCCGGCCCGGACGGCATCCCCTTAAGGCCTGCGCCCACCAGCTGGCAGGCGTATTCACAGACATTTTCAACCAGTCTCTCTCCCTCCGGCAAGTTCCCTCCTGCTTCAAAGCGGCAACGATCATCCCCATTCCCAAGCAGCAGAAAGTGACCAGCCTAAACGACTGGCGCCCAATAGCCCTCACGCCCATAGCCAGCAAGTGCTTTGAAAAGCTGGTCATATCACAGATCCGCCCCACACTCCCCCCGGACCACGACCTGCTCCAATTTGCATACCGCCCCAACAGGAGCACGGCGGATGCAATAGCACACGTACTCCACACTGCCCTCTCACACCTGGAGGGGAAGAACACCTATGTGAGAATGCTGTTCGTGGACTACAGCTCAGCATTCAACACCATAGTACCCTCCAGGCTGGGCAGCAAGCTCAAGGTCCTGGGACTAAACACAGCAATGTGTGACTGGATCCTGGACTTTCTGACAGACCGCCGCCAGGTGGTGAGAGTGGGCAACCTCACCTCCTCCCCACTGACCATCAGCATAGGAGCGCCCCAGGGATGCGTCTCCAGCCCCTTCTGGTACGACCTCTACACCCACGACTGCGTGGCGACTCAAATCTCTAACACCATCGTGAAGTTTGCAGACGACACAGCAGTCGTGGGGCTGATCTCGGGGAGCGACGAGACGGCCTACAGAGAGGAGGTGGGGGCCCTAGAACAGTGGTGCCAGGACAACCACCTCTCTCTGAACGTCTCCAAGACCAAGGAGATCATTGTAGACTACAGGAGGGGGGGGGGGGGTGCACACCCCCCAATCACCATCAACGGCACAGTGGTGGAAAGCGTGGACAGCTTCAAGTACCTGGGAGTCAACATCCACCAGGACCTGACATGGGCCGGTCACACCGCCACTGTTGTCAAAAAGGCCCAACAGCGACTACACGGACTCAGGCGCCTAAAGAAATTTGGGCTAAGGCCAGAAATCGTTAGGGACTTCTACAGAGGCACCATTGAAAGCCTGCTGACTGGCTGCTTCACCACCTGGTACGGGAACTGTACCACCATGGACCGCAGGGCGCTACGGAGAGTGAGACGCACGGCCCAGCACGTAACAGGATGTGAGCTGCCAGAACTGCAGGAACTATATAACCAGCGGTGCCTCAAGAGGTCCCTGAAGATCATCAAAGACACAAACCATCCCCACAACAGCCTGTTCTCCCTGTTACCCTCAGGGAGGAGATACAGGGTCCCAAAAGCACGCACAAATCGCTTGAGGGACAGTTTCTTCCCGCAGGCCACAAGACTCCTTAACATACACAAATAGTGTAGTAGCTGTACTGTACCGCACTGTAGATGCTACCATTATGTATGTCTAATGTTTAATTGTATGTTTAATTAGGTATATGCTATTTGCACCTGTACGTCAAATACGTCAAATTTAAAATGTTTAAGTACGTCCAAAGTATGCACATGACATGTGCACCTATGTGCAGTGAATATGCCACTGTCTCTGACTTGTCTTATCACTCTACTGCCTTATTGCTTGTTGTGTCTCTTGTTGTTTTTGCACTCATATGCCCTGTTATATTTGTACTATGTTGTAAACGGAGTTCACAGCACAAGAATTTCACACGTGATACTTGTACCACGGAGTGACAATAAAAATCTTGAATCTTGAATTACCCCTGAAAAAGTATCAGTATAGGCTTACCTTCTGTTGTCGCAGGCTCAGAGAAAAGGCAACCTAAAAACAAAAGAACGGTGCAGTGTTGGCTTTGTTTCTCTGAGTTTTTAGTAAAGTAAGTCCACTACACAACAGTAGACCTATACAACAGCAGCCTACCTGTCAGATGGAGGCTGTCTGACTGAAGTACAGGAAATGGTCTCTGTCTTTCTGCAAGAGAAGAAGCTACACTTCAGAAAAGAAAAAAAAGGTGTGAATTTGCAATAGCTGTGCCAACTTCAGCCCCCTATAGAGGCAAAGTGATCGCCTACTTCCTGCTTCAGCACTGTACCAGAGATTTTCATCCGTCATTTAGTTTCCCATAGACATTTCGTAAAATGCTTATACTTGTACTTTTACTTCGTCAAACCAAATGGTTCAGGTATATTTAGAAACAGTAGAGACGGCATAACATTTTACTCTGACCAAAACATAAAAAAATTGCAGATTTAAAGAACATATTTTTTCTGTGTTGTTTTTTTAGTTTTGGTCAGAGTGAAATGTTCTATGGTCTCTCCCGATTCTAAATATATCTGAACCGTTTGGTTTGACGAAGTAAAACTATTTTTATAAGCATTTTACGAAATGTCCATGGGAAAATAAATGGTGGATGAAAATCTCTGGTACAGTGCTGAAGCAGGAAGTAGGCGGTCACTTTGCCTCTCTATAGGTGTGAAAACTGTGGCTGCCAACCCACCGACCCACTGACAGAGTGAGCTGTAAAGCTTCTGGTTGCAGCTATTCATGTCTGAGAAGTTTTGCCCGTCATATATAAAACGGTTTGAAAAATAAAGAAATAAAATAGAGAGGTGTACTGTACTGGGTAGCGAACGGAAGGAGGGATCCTGTAGTATTCATCTGATCACGTCCTGCTCATGACGTGTTTACATCTTGCATTAACAAGCGTTTTTTATGGGGGGCGGGGGGGGAGGCCATAGGAAGGTGCTAGATAGTTTGATTCTAGGGGTGCAGGATTAGTGGTTAGGGGGATATGGGTGGTGCTTGGTGGTGGGAGGGGGGGGGGTGCCGTACCCAGTAAAGATGCCATACCCACCAAAGTACATAGCATACATAATAACAATAAGGGTATCTTTGTTGGCAATGTTTATTGACAAAAGCATTAAAACAAGCAAATATCAATATTCTCTGGTCACTGGCAGATACATACAAAGGGTTCAAACAAATCTCTCAAAGTCTCAAATTTGTCAGCATTTGGCTTGTGTTATTGCAATATCCTATGTTGAAACAACTGATCATCAGCAATTTTAACCTGCACAGTAACAGCTAGCGTTAGCGTTATAATCTCAGGAGAGCAAGAGTGAATAATGAGCCATGCACATGAGAATTACCATTAATGTTACAACATTTAATAGGCGGGGCCTCCCTGCGCAGAGGTGAGCCAGCTCGCCCAGCCCCCTGCTGGGCCGTCCTTGACGCCACACCCACTCAGGCTGCAACATCAGCGCCAGCACTGCGGGGCACATGGCTGCCCGGCAGTCATGGGGGAGTTGAGCCCACCTTCGTCTGGTCCCACAAGAGGACGCTGCCTTTGGAGTGCCCCTTGCGAGTGAAAGCTGCTCGGTGCACCAACACCTTTCTAATGGTAAAAAAAGCAAACATAAGATAGACACCAAGGGCCCTATCTTTGTACAGGCGTTATCCGTCCCTGCAGGGACGAGAGCAGTCCACCTCGCGCAAGTGTCCAGGTGTCATGCCGAGTTTTGCACCTCCGCCGCCAAATGCATCCCCACCTCATGGTTGCATATTGTAATGATTTATACGGGAACTTAACTGTTTACAAATTATATAATTGTGTGGGTAGGCCCTCCAGGCCAGGGGGTCTATCCTGGCTCATGGAGACTGACTTTGATGCATAAAATCTGCATTGAGGTCACTTCCATGCTTGGGACTCTCTTCTGGCTCATGGAGGCACGACTTTTGTGCTTAAAATCTGGCTACAAGTGACCTCGAGGACTGGGGGTCTCTCCTAGCTTTATGGAGGGGGATGCCAGTCTCGGCAGTTTGTACCTGCCGAGACTTGCATCCCTGTTTTTAAGTTAAAACAGCACCAAAATGTGGTGGGGATGCAATTCTCGGTGGGGGTGCAGAACTCGGCATAACAGGTGTTATGGGCGCACAGAATGGCATCTTGTTCCGGGGACAGAAAGTCATCATCCTGAAATTGTTACGCCCGGACATGCTTGCGCGCATGCATTCAAGCCACGTGGGTGGAGACGCCTGCTACCGGCAGGCTCGGGAGACGTTGTACTGGCCCAACATGCAGGCAGAAATAAAGGACTTTGTGAGCACTTGTTCGACCTGCAACGAGCATGTGCATAAACGGCAAAAAGAGAACATAATCAGAACATTCACAATAATCACTCAAAATCAGCAGGAGGAGGAGAGTAGGCCTACAGCTGATTTACAGCACTCTCACTCTCTGATGGGGGTGGAGGTGGGGGGGTGTTTGGTCAGTGGGAGCAACTGACCTGCCACGGCAGGTCGGGAAACAGCGCCCCTACAAACCTGCCACGGCAGGTCGGGAAACAGCGCCCCTACAGGTCAGTGGCAGCAACTGACCTACCACGGCAGGTCGGGAAACAGCGCCCCTAACCTGCCACGGCAGGTCGGGAAACAGCGCCCCCTACAGGTCAGTGGCAGCAACTGACCTGCCACGGCAGGTCGGGAAACAGCGCCCCTACAGGTCAGTGGCAGCAACTGACCTGCCACGGCAGGTCGGGAAACAGCGCCCCTACAGGTCAGTGGCAGCAACTGACCTGCCGCGGAAACTCCGCCCCTATAATGGCCTCCCTGTGTGTATGGAATAACTGCACCTGTGTTTAACAGGTCTGAGAGGGAGGAGATGACCTCTCTGTGTGTTATATGGAATAACTGCACCTGTGTTTAACAGGTCTGAGGGGAGGGGATGACCTCTCTGTGTGTTATATGGAATAACTGCACCTGTGTTTAACAGGTCTGAGGGGAGGAGATGACCTCTCTGTGTGTTATATGGAATAACTGCACCTGTGTTTAACAGGTCTGAGAGGGAGGAGATGACCTCTCTGTGTGTTATATGGAATAAATGCACCTGTGTTTAACAGGTCTGAGGGGAGGAGATTACCTCTCTGTGTGTTATATGGAATAACTGCACCTGTGTTTAACAGGTCTGAGAGGGAGGAGATGACCTCTCTGTGTGTTATATGGAATAACTGCACCTGTGTTTAACAGGTCTGAGGGGAGGAGATTACCTCTCTGTGTGTTATATAGAATAACTACACCTGTGTTTAACAGGTCTGAGAGGGAGGAGATGACCTCTCTGTGTGTTATATGGAATAACTGCACCTGTGTTTAACAGGTCTGAGGGGAGGAGATTACCTCTCTGTGTGTTATATAGAATAACTACACCTGTGTTTAACAGGTCTGAGAGGGAGGAGATGACCTCTCTGTGTGTTATATGGAATAACTGCACCTGTGTTTAACAGGTCTGAGGGGAGGAGATTACCTCTCTGTGTGTTATATGGAATAACTGCACCTGTGTTTAACAGGTCTGAGGGGAGGAGATGACCTCTCTGTGTGTTATATGGAATAACTGCACCTGTGTTTAACAGGTCTGAGAGGGAGGAGATGACCTCTCTGTGTGTTATATGGAATAACTGCACCTGTGTTTAACAGGTCTGATGGGAGGAGATGACCTCTCTCTGTGTGTTATATGGAATAACTGCACCTGTGTTTAACAGGTCTGAGGGGAGGAGATGACCTCTCTCTGTGTGTTATATGGAATAACTGCACCTGTGTTTAACAGGTCTGAGAGGGAGGAGATGACCTCTCTGTGTGTTATATGGAATAACTGCACCTGTGTTTAACAGGTCTGAGAGGGAGGAGATGACCTCTCTGTGTGTTATATGGAATAACTGCACCTGTGTTTAACAGGTCTGATGGGAGGAGATGACCTCTCTGTGTGTTATATGGAATAACTGCACCTGTGTTTAACAGGTCTGATGGGAGGAGATGACCTCTCTGTGTGTTATATGGAATAACTGCACCTGTGTTTAACAGGTCTGATGGGAGGAGATGACCTCTCTGTGTGTTATATGGAATAACTGCACCTGTGTTTAACAGGTCTGAGGGGAGGAGATGACCTCTCTCTGTGTGTTATATGGAATAACTGCACCTGTGTTTAACAGGTCTGATGGGAGGAGATGACCTCTCTGTGTGTTATATGGAATAACTGCACCTGTGTTTAACAGGTCTGAGGGGAGGAGATGACCTCTCTCTGTGTGTTATATGGAATAACTGCACCTGTGTTTAACAGGTCTGATGGGAGGAGATGACCTCTCTGTGTGTTATATGGAATAACTGCACCTGTGTTTAACAGGTCTGATGGGAGGAGATGTTTAGTTATTATTAGCTTCACTGTTAGTTTTAGTCTTTTTTGCCCCTTTCCTCTTTTTCTTTTGTAATATGGGGTGTTTGTCAGGGGTGAGATTCAAAAGGGTCATAAAAGATGATAGATCTAGGAAAATAGATTTCATCTCCACTCAAAATATAGGCTTATTATGTATGAAATACTGTAAACTGACAAAGACTAAAACTAAGGACATTTTCTCCTCAAATTTATTTTATTTTAGTTAGTTTTGTAAACACACAATACCGTTTCAGTTAGTGATCGTTTTTTTGTAAAGCTTAGTTTAAAAAAAAAAATTCAGTTTCTTTCATGTTTTTGCAATTCTAGTTTTCGTTTTTTCGTTAATTATGATAGTGTGGGCGGGCTGTGTAGTTGCATGAGAGCATTGAGCAGAAATGGGAAGCCCCATCTGACTACATGTTGTTGCCTGCAAAGTCACACTCTCCCTCCCCCTCTATCTCACTCTTTTTTCTCTCTCATGCCTGCCCATCCCTCTCTCTTCCTCTGCTCCTCCCCCCTCTCCTCTCTGGATAATCTCCGTGTCGCATATAATTCTCTCCACTGAAAGGTATTGTAACATCTGTTTCCAGACAGTTTCCAGTCTATTTTACTTTCCTGACTCTGTCAGCAGATCTAGTTCAACATGAGTGATGTTGTGGAAACTTTATTTTCATGTCTTATATTGACTTATTTAGCCAGGCTGTTTCACAGATTTCCTGTTTCAAGGCAGAGCACAGGCAGGCAGAAGTTATGAGGAAATGGCCGCACCCTCAGAAAATGTTCCCAGACAGACAATCTGAACTGAGGCTTGTCTTCTCTGTTTGTGTCTCCTTTCCAGATTAAGACAGAAGGTCTCTGTGACTTGATGCTGTGAACTCACAAGGCAAACATCTTCCAAAGTACAGGTACTGTAACATGACTGGTACTGGTACTGTACTGTACTGTACTGTACTGTACTGTACTGTACTGTACTGGTACATGTTCTGTAACATGACTGTTTGATGGATGGCTTTGATGTGTATTGTCCACTGTTGGAAGACCAGCTGCTAAAGTCTTTCAAATCACCTGCTGTTAGCAGATGGCCTTCATAGTGCCATCATATCCAACCTGGGTTCTCTTTGTGACCATAAACAACATTCTCTGCTGTTCTGCTATGGTCTGTTTAGTTCACTGTATGATGTGGTTAATGTCTCCATCTAGTGGACAAGGTAGAACTACATCAGCTGACCTGTGCTGTCTCTTCCTCAGAGGGCCCATATTCACAAAGCATTATCTTAACTAAATTGCACGAAAAGTTCCTAGCTCAGAGTTTTGGATTAAAACCTGTTCACAAAGATGCTGAGCCTGAGACCGTTGACTAAGGAATGTGGAGAACTCTTAAGCTAATGTGAAAAACATTAGTTAACTTATATAAAATTAAACTAGGATTTAGAAAAAACTAACTGAAACAATATTGTGTGGTTACAAAACCAACTAAAAGAACATATACAGAAAATGTCTTTAGTTTGAGTCATCAATTTGGTCAAATCTGTAAACACAACAAGCATGAGACATTTGGGTTATGTGTTTATTGAAACTGGGGTGTCTATTCTTCATGACTGAGTCAGCTGCCTTCATTAAGTCTGGTTTGTATTGTAATACATATACGAGGGATCAGCCGAGCAGCATTTTGGTAAACAAACCGCGTCACTGGGTGGCAACGGCAATGGAACCCTATGGAGCCCAAGTGGCGTGAGGCTTGAGTGTCTGACTCTAGCCGGCCAACTCTGTTTACATTTTAAAAACTGCAACAGTTCACACACCTTTAACATGACATGCATGTATTATACATCAAACTCTTGAGCTAATTCTGCTCTCACTCAGAATGTCAAAATATAAGCGATGTGATGTATAGTTTTTGAGATATTAACGTTTGTTTGGCACAACTCATACTATTAACTGCCGCGGGGTTCCGCATTTCTGGGTGGCAAGTGACGTTAGGCTGATTCGTCCTATTCTTAACTTCTTAATGACAAATCTTCCCTGATAAATACCCTATAGGTAACATAAATAACAACAAGAGGGTCAGGGGGCTGGACAGGAGGCTGCCTATCCTGACCCTCTTGTTGTCAGTACCGGTGCCCCCCAGGGCTGCGTCTTTTCTCCCTGGCTCTTCTCCATCTACACCAATCTTCTAACATCCCACCACAGGTCAGTCTCCATCTATAAATATGCCGATGATACCACCATAACCGGACTCATCACCAACAACAACGAGACTCAGTACCGTGAACAGGTGGCCCAAGCTGTCACTTAGTGCCAGCTCAATAACCTCCAACTCAACTCTTCCAAAACCAAAGAACTCATCACAGACTTCAGACGGAACCCATCCCCCAAGACACCCCTCTACATCTCTGGAGAACCCATAACCATCACAAATTCCTTGCTACCCACATCAGCAACACACTCAAATGGCACGATAACACCAGTCACATGATCAAAGAGGCCAATCAAAGACTATTCCACCTCCGGCAGATCAAAAAATTCAAAGTCAAACGTAATCTCCTCCTCCAGTTCTATACAGCCATCCTAGAAAGCATCCTCACCTCATCCATCACAGTTTGGTACGGCAATCTGGACAATCTAACGCATAATCAAAAAGGCATCAAAAATCACAGGCACGCCCCTCTCATCATTAGACTCACTCTACCATAAACACACAATCACTAGAGCACAAAATATAGTTTCTGATCCATCTCATCCAGCTAACCACCTGTTCCAACTGTTGCCCTCTGGCCCGGCGCTACAGATCCATATCCACCAAAACAACCCGGTTTAAAAACAGCTTTTTTCCCCACAGCCATCATGTCAATGAACTC
>NW_028150109.1:0-10108 GCF_964638095.1 Poromitra crassiceps | reverse complement strand
TCCAAGCCATACTTTCAGTTTAGCCACTACTGTTTACATCCAATGGGATTTTTTTTATATAGCCTAATATAAATAAATAAATAAATACAAATTAGTGTTAATTTAATTTCTCTCAAATATTCTAGAGGCAATAGACAATTGTCTACCACTGATATTGTAGTTTAGGCCAAGACACAACATAGGCTCCTTGCTTTCCACCTCTCTGCACCTCTTTTCTTCTGCATTTTGGCACCATTGAACAGCAAGCCCCGCCCACCCATGCTGGGGTCTCAGCAGCTTCTGACTGAAAAGTTAACTCATTCCTCCCTGCCTGCCTGCAATCTGCGCAACGAGGAACACTTGTACATACTGGCCTGCTGTTCAGTGAGTGGCGTGGCCTGCACGCAGACCTTTTATTTTATTTTATTGCAGGCCATGCCAGGCCAGGCCACCGGGCATCTGCCCGAAGCGCCCGATTATGCAGTCCGCGCCTGCCCTCAGTATATCCAATATTGCAAGAATACTTCTGACAGAAATTGTCTCTCTCTCACTCATTACACAGTCTCACATTATTTTGTAATTTTGAGGTTATAAAGACACATGTGTATAAACACTTTCACCGGAATTCTGTTGGTAGAGAACAGTTTGGACTCAAGTTTATTTCCTGTATTAGCAAAGGTCCCTAAAAAAGAAGCATAAGACAACACTCACATCACAGCGTTCTGACCCCAATGCAACATTCGAATGCTGTGACATGAGTGATGTCTTATCCTTCTTTTTAGGGTCCTTGCACTGCAACAGGAAGTAAAGGCTTGGACATCCATGAGCAAGGCAGCGCGGGGCGGAGCTCCGCAGACTGCGCGCGCACCCCACGCTGGGACCGAGGCGTTCATGCTCAGAGCGCTGCTCAGAGCACCGCTGTTAACATTGTACAGCGAACGGCCAATGAAAAGTCAATGGAATGCCATTAAAAGTAAATGAAACGCCATTATGTTCAGTAGACTGCGGTTTCACTCTCAAACTCTCAAAGAATCACCAAACTTGTTTTTTATTGAATGTGAATAGGCCTATTTGTGTTGATCTCTCTCTCAACACAGCACATTACTTGAAATGACTAAAAACTAACAGTTAGAAATCAACGTTTACCACATGGGTCAAGAAATGTGGTCAAAACACGGCTCAGTGTACTTACTTCTTCATTTAATTTATCTTCCTGTCTCTCCCTGCAAAGTGCAGCGCTCCCAGGGGAGCGGGCGTGCTGCTAGAAAAATCTGGCGACGCGCTTACGGCTGGGGAGGCCTCGCCCCCAGCGCGATGACGTCATATTTGCCGCGCCCCCCCTCGCGCTTGGAAGCGCACCTGGACTATGTCCCACCCCTAAGCCTAGGGCCGATTTAGAATGTTTATGTTGTCAAGCTGAAACGGTCTATAATTCATTCAAGGATAAGGACAGTGTTTTTTAATGCATTACTTACCATCAACAAATCCTATATGCCCTACTCTTGTTACTTTCTGACTTCGCACATACCATTTTTAGCTATCAACCAGGAAGTCATTGGCTCCAATTGTAAGCTAAAAACCTTGAAATACAGCTCACAAATTATAAAAAAATATATAATAATAATAATCATAATAATCACAATAATAATCATAATAAATTAATAGTCATGCTGTTGTAGTTATTATCAAATCAAATTCAAATGGGAACTAATTCTTCATTAAGCCGGGGACTATCTTCGGTGCTACGGAACTACTTTCCTGAGATCACAAACCTGTCTATAACCGGCTTAAAGTCCCTGGAAACCAAATCCACAAAAACGTTCTAACTATGTTATTTAGGGTCTTATGTTAGTAATTTTGTGCCTCCGAAATTATTATACATTACTTTCAACCCAAAGCCTTAAAATCGCCACTTTTCTACAAGATTCTAAAAAGTACTTCCTCATTGAAGACAGCAGTGCGCGAGGTGCTAAAACGCAGGAGCTTATGACGTCATAAGCTCTATATAACCTTTGTACACGCGCACAATCCGCACCCACCTATGGCAAGTCCGTTCTTTGCCCCCAGTGACAGCGCTCCCTTGCTGTCCGTCTCCTCTGTGTGCCGTCTGCGCTATGCTTGTGAGATTAGCAGGGTGTCGGGTTTCAGGCCATTCTCTCTCTCTCTCTCTCTCTCTCTCTCTCTCTCTCTCTCAGAGAGAGAGAGAGAGAGAGAGAGAGAGACAGAGCCGCGGAGCAACGCGCGAACACACACACTCAGAGAATGGCCTGAAACCCGACACCTCTCTCTCTCTCTCTCTCTCTGAGAAAGAGAGAGAGAGAGAGACAGAGCCGCGGAGCAACGCGCGAACACACACACTCACACACACACACACACACGGTGTGTGCACTCATCTCTCTTTCTCCGTTTCCCTCCCCCCTCTCTCTCGCGCTCTCCGAGAGACAGAAATTTCCCTGCTGTAGATGGGACACGCCCACACATTCCGCGGGAAAAATAGACTCTAAAAAATAATGAAATCTCATGAGTTTTGCCATGGCTGTCAAACCTAAATTTATATACTTTGCGACGTTCATCATCGTTCAAATTTGGCTGGTGGCTTATTAACATAGGGTCCTGTGATGTGATTAACTCAAAATGCTAAATAATAAAGAAATATTTCTGGTTTCCAGGGACTTTAAGTTGTTGGGAGGAAAGAGTGGGCTGGCCCGGTGCATCGTGATGATGAAATATGCTGCATAGGGAGCAACGGCATGGCTCTTTGACGTGTTTTTAACTTTATATAATGAACTAGTTCTATGGCTGCTGAGACATGGCTACATGGCTACATGGACGACACCTGCTGGCAAAATACAATCATTGCTGATGTTGTTATTTTCATAGGACTTGTTGACGGTAAGTAATGCA
This sequence comes from Poromitra crassiceps, assembly GCF_964638095.1. Classification (NCBI taxonomy): domain Eukaryota; kingdom Metazoa; phylum Chordata; class Actinopteri; order Beryciformes; family Melamphaidae; genus Poromitra; species Poromitra crassiceps. The sequence continues at coordinate 7,225 of NW_028150109.1, read as the reverse complement.
TTAAAAAAACACCAGCCCTGTCCTTTAAGGTAGAATAAAACAAAACACACCTGTGTCGTCCTCGCTGTGTTTCCGTTTAGCAGCGTTGGAGGTTTTCTCAGCCTGCTCTTCTTCCTCTGTCTTCTCTTCCTCCTCACCACCTGATTCATCTACTGTCCCAAGAGCCTAGAGAGAGAGAGAGAGAGAAAGAGTGAGAGAGAGAGAGAGACACAGGGAGAGTGTTTGGTATCAAATTTGAGGGTTTCAAAACAGAACATCATGTCAGAGATGGCAGGGGAACTTGTCTGGCTGTTTGTGTGGATATCTTTAATCAACGCTCACACCCCAGGGCGGCTTAGGCTGAAAATGTGCATGGCCGTGTATAGAGGGTATGCACAGATGTCACTTTCACACCGGAACACGCCCCCTCAATTGGGACTGAGTGGCAAAACATTCAGCAGGTTCCTCCCTGAGCAGCAGGTGTCAGTTATCTAGGCTGATTACTGCATTCAAGCTCAGTCTTGCTGTGACTCAGTGGGCGTGACCCTGCAGTGACTTCTGCCTCTGTGACATCACGTGCATACCCTCTATTATGATTCATGCAAGCATCCAACGGGTTCTGAAGGACTTGACTGAATATGAGCAGATAATAATGTCCGAAACACTTCAGAATTGATTCTGCTGCCGTTGTCAGCAGTTCATCAATAAATACAATGGAATCAGTTCCATACATGCCCACGCATGGGCATGTATAGCTGTCAATGGAACTTATATATATATGCAACAGTATATATATATGGAACAGTATATATATATATACCGCAAATCGTCTAATAGTGGCCTCTATTCCATTAAAGGCCTCTACTCTAATAATGGCCGGGGCCACGGTCTGCACGGACAAATAAAGGCCTCCCTCCAATACAGGCTTCTCTGATTTGTTTTGTTGCCACAGGGCGTATTTTCACTGTGAAGCTGAATCTGATTCTTATTGACTGTGCTGAAAACTGGCCAGTCTGGCATTTGTTTTTATGTGACATTGGGCACATTTACAGGGTATGTTATATTTTGCTAATACCTGTGGTATTCCAGTTTACTGATCTGATCGTTATTAAGACAACTTACCGTAACTGTGAAGTTCATTTATTTGCTTTGTGTTTGGTTTTCTGCAATATTTTGCAATAAAAGTCAAGAAATTAAAGGAGTATGTCCATGAGAGTTTAATATTAAGAAATAAAGGCCTCTACTCTAGTCAAATTCAAGTCAAGTCAAGTCAAATTTTATTTATATAGCACCTTTCATACACAAGGCAATTCAAGGTAATATTACAATTCAAGGTAATATAGGCCTGGCTCCAACAAAGGCCCGGGGCTCTCTGCGGCTCAGTAAATAAAGGCCCCGGTCACTATTAGAGGATTTACGGTATATATATATATATATTAGAGATGGGAATAGATTAATTTTTTTAATCTAGATTAATCTAGATTAATCCTGGTCATTAATCTAGATTAATCTAGATTAAAATGGGTCATTTGAAGTCTGTCGAAGCCATTCAAAATATGTGTGTGCAACATAAATAATGACTAGAAGTAAGTCCTTGTGAACAGGTTTCTGTTTATTCGGTTGTTCACGCCCCCCCACAGCAGCCAGGATGGGGGAGGCAGACATAAATGTCCGCGCTTACATACCTGTTCCATTCTAAAGTGATAATCATCATGGCCTGCTCAATATAAGTGGACCCTGCTACCAGACAACTTTGAGAATAATAATATATATAATAATAATAATAATACAGTGGAGCTGCTCAGTGGCCAGCAGATCAGACTGTGGTTGTACTGGACAGCTTCCAGGTATGAATGTGAACAGGGCGCTCCTGAAAAAGAGAGCATTGCTCTCAGTGAGACTCCCCCTGTATAAATAAAGGTAAAAAAAAAAATAGATTAAAATAGATTAACGGCGATAATTTTTTTATCGCGCGTTAAGAGTCTCGCGTTAACGCAGCCGTTAATGGCGTTAACTATCCCATCTCTAATATATATATATATATATATATATATATATACTGTTCCATATATATATATATATATATATACACACACACACACACACACACACATAATATATAGTATATATGGACCTAACTACCAGTACATCTCCCTCAGCTGTCCAGTATCAAGTCTACCTGAGTTCATTCCTGTTTCTTTGTGCCGTGCCTGTCTGCTAACGCTGTTCCTCCTGTGTTCAGGATTCCTGGTGCCCGCTCCTCAGTGTGTCAACCTTCTGGCCCATGCCTTACCGGTCTGCCTGCCAGCCAGCTTAGCTCGGTCACACCGCTCTTCCTTCTGACTCAACCCATCTCTCTGTTCCATTCCCAAATCTACCATTTGCCTTAAGTTACAATAACAGATTTCCTGTCTGCATCCATCATTGTCTGGGTTTGCATTTGGGTCCATGAAGATAAGTGTAACATTTAGAGTAAAAGCACATTCTTAAAAGCCGTCATTCATCAGTTTCCCATGTTTACTGGAAATAGTGGTGATCCGAACTTGAGATGCCGATAACCGATATTAACATTGCTGTTATGGCCGATAACCGGTATTTACCGGTTGATATGATCTGTATAAAAAGACATTTCTATGGTAATCTATATGAAAACAATGTAAACACTGAATTTGGAGAAAGTAATGCATTTCTTTATTTCCTAGACATTTTGAAAAGCCCATAAATCATACATTTACCACATTGTTTCCTCTCAATGTGAAAATGTTGGGTGATCCCTCCCTATAACTGATTAACGTTAACCTATTAACGTTGCAACATCGGACTGATGCCGATATGATTGCCGATATATTGTGCAACCCTACAAAATGTAATAGTGGTTAGAAATGTTTGAAGACTATTTTGGAGGTTACTGAACACCACAGCTAGAGCCGGGTGAGATCTACCAAAAATCCACATCTCTATTTTTACACACAGTATATCTTTCTGCAATTTCTACAAAGTGGGCTAACTGTTCAGTTGTAAGTCAAAGCCACATGTGAGATGTCACAAGGAGTTTTATTAAAACAGACAGGGTTGAGTATTTGTGCTTAAAAAATATATTGACATTTGTTTTTTTTATAAATCAATGTGAATGAAAAGATGAAGTGAGTAGGGTAAAGGTAAATAATACAATGGCTCCAACAGCCTGGTAAATTCACACAAAGGGTTCCCACAGGTCCTTGAAAGTTTGTGAATTTGAAAGGAAAAAAAGTAATGAAAAAGTCTTTAAAATAGACATAGGAAGTGGTTGAATTTAAGGTTTTTCCTCTGTCAAATTTCACTCTGCCTTCAGCTCTGAACAATTGAAAAAGTCTACAGCAGGGAGATTCAACTTGCTTTGTCCGAGGGCCACTTTTGTATAATGATAGGAGACCAGGGGCCAGTTAACAAACAATTATTTGTTCTGTACAGCAGCGGATTGTAAGATTTTTGGGTGTCAGACAGAGTTTAGTCTGACAATTTTGTGCACATAGGTTAGGTTAAGTTAGTTAGGTAGTGCCTGAGTGGCGAGCAGACAGCGGTATTTGACAATTTAGCTGGAGCTCAGTCAAACTTGATTTCATGTTAGTTTTCATTGTGAATTAGAAAATGGTCGGGGGGCCACTCTGCAGCCTATCACGGGGCGCAAGTTGAGTATCACTGGTCTACAGACTGAGTCTGTGCATCTGCCAACAGCTATGGCCAGCTAGCCTGGGTAAACCCAGCCCCCAGTGACCTGCTCTCAGGCTTACCCTGCTTACAGTCACAAGGTAGTGACTGAGAGCAGGTCACGTGGCGGCTGGGTTTACCCAGGCTAATGGCCAGCAGGGGCCTTGAGAGCTTGAGAGGCCTTGTAGTAGGGGGTAAAGGGGATAGGCTATCAGGGGCAGGATTGTAGGGATGAGGAAGAGCAGAGGTAGAAGAGGTTGTTAACAGTGTTATGGCTACAGATGTTCTATTTACCAAAGATTAACATCAAAAATAAACTCTACATTTGTTTGTTTGTTTGTTTATTTGGCATTCAAAGCAATTACAGATACACATATACATCAAACATTAAAAGCCATTAAAATAAATCATAAAAAAAAAACAGATGAATGCCTGGATAGCCCATTAAGCTGGGAAAGTCCTGCTTATTTCCGATGGGGTCCAGTGAGGAACAGAAACTAGACAGAACAAGACATTGACAGATAAAACACTAAAGCAAAGAATTCAAGAGATTGAAATATTCCGCTGTTTTCTCTTTTGAGAGCACGGCTAGAGAGACAAGATTTAAGATGGGTTTTAAAACGATTCAGGTCTCTTTGACTTTTGAGATTCTCTGGGAGAGCATTCCATTCTTTGATGGCACTGAAGTGGAAGGTTGAGGCTCCAACCCCCTTCACGGGAGGGACAACACAGTTAGAGGAGCTGCCTCTGGTATAAGATACCCGCTGAATAAGGCCTGTTCAGACTAGGAGGCCAAATCTGATTTGTGAACTTTAGTGACCTATTAATGACTTTATCCAGATTGGTTTTATGAGTCTGGGTACTCAACAACACTGGACAAGTCTGATTTGTGTCACTTGTCCCAAACCACATATGGAGGTAGTTTCCAATCTGCTTTTGACTGATGTGACTTGAGTGCGGACCCACAGATCCACCAAATCTGATTTGAATGTCACTCGCAACTCGTCATCAAATGCTTCTGCGCAGGAAAACCACGTCACCAACGTACGTATTTACTGACGCCCACGTCGTTACCATAGCAACCCATGCAGATAGGCTGTTTAGGTCTGGCCACACAGATCCGACTTGAGAATCAGATTTGTGGCAGTGCGGACACACTCCCAAATCAGATTTGGGAAACCAATCAAGATAATGATGATTAATGACTTTATCAGCAAATCGGATTTGCCTAAGTGTCCAAATGTTCATGTCATTCTGGCCAATACTCCACTTCTGTTATAGCATTTCAGTCTGGAATATGGAATATCTTTCAATAATCTATGATTTAGCTGCTAAATTGTCAAATACCGCTGTCTGCTCGCTACCCAGGCACTTATGTATGTACTTAACCTAACTAACTATCCGGTGTGCACAACATTGTCAGACTAAACTCCGGCTGACACCCCAAAAACCTACAATCCGCTACAGAAAAATGTATATTGATTGTTTATTAACTGGCCCCTGGCCTTCTATCATTTCACGAAAGTGGCCCCCGGGCAAAGCAAGTTGAGTATCCCTGCAGTAGACCAAGGCTGGAGAGTTCCCCCTGACCAATGTGAGATCTAGGTCCCATTTCTTACATGAGCCATGATGGTCAGGGCTATGTTTGTTTTGGCATCACAAAATGGACCCTAAAGGCCAAATTCAAAAGCAGTGACACTGGCAAATGGCAGCCGTTCACTGCATTTTGAAGTGGTCTTTAATGCTGTTAGCTAATGTATTTATAAACATATCATTTCCGCTAGGTGTCAAATGAACTCCATCTCTCAGAAATAGCCCAGGACTGTCATATCTAATGTGAGGATGCTTAATCGTGGCACCATTTAAGCTACCAACAAACGTAGTCATAACACCGTTCACGAACTTCCTGGCCTTGTTGGTTTTAGACGGATTTGTCGCACCTCTCCACTGGCGCCTCTGGGTCACCTCGGAAAACAGAATTGTCATGCCAGGGTGCTGGAGGTGGAGATGGTGAAGGTCCTCCTTCATTCTCTTGACCAGCACGACGCTCTTCACCGCCCCGAAGTCGTTGCCGCCACAGTGGATGATGAGGAGATCTGGTGGTGCTGCCGCTCTTCCTTCAAGGGCATCATTAAAGAGGGGGAGAAGGGCATCCCACCGCAGTCCACCTTCGCCAAACCAGCTCACGCGAATGTCTGACAGGCTGAGGTAGGTTCCTACGGTCTCACCAGCTCGCTCGGCCCCTCGCTGGACATAGCTGTCACCGATGATCCACACTGCTGTTAAGAGGAAAATAAAGTAATAAATACGTTCAGATCATGAAATATAACCTCAGTTTATGTTGACACTACTATACCACATGTGTAGGCTAAAATTGAAAAGGGGAGTGACCCCTCAAAACAGATCACAGTCTTTAAATACTTGTCCCTTGAAGACAATGCACAGTAATAACGGCTGTCTAAAAGTCAAGTAGCCAAGATTGGTGCTTACATTTCATGCTATGTGCAGCAGGTGTGATGGAGGCATCACTGGTGGCCATGCCCTCAAGTACAGCTGTCTGAAAGAAAGAAACATTTCAAAAGGCATTGACGTATGCGCATGGATAATCAAACTGCAGATTTTTGAAAATGTTGTTTGGTACAATTACTTAATAAGTTAAAAGGAACAAGGGCAATAGCACCGATCCAGTATCAATAAAACATTTAAGAATATTATACATAGCCTACTTAACTAACGTTGTTACCATCACAGGTTATGCAAACCCTTAACTTAATACAAGTATAATCAAGTGACATCAAAAGAAACGACTTGTAACTAACGTTAAAGTTATTTGATAAATCGAAATTCGGGTCAACCGTCAACGTTAATTGATACATCCTGTAGTTAAAATTATTCATTATCTATTAAGTAGCTAGCTAGTTACATTGATAAACCTTAATGTTGATTCATGGTAGCTATTACGCTTACTACATTATCTAACGCTATAGTTAGAATGTCAATAACAGATACATCTTTGGTTCAACTTTTTTATTGTAATTTCGTGTAAATTTAGCCTACCTCAACGTAACGTTATGTGGGATGACTCCACTGCCTCAAGGTCCCGGAGCAACGGCAGAAAAGGTGGGTAGCCTCGTGAGACTGGGTGGCCTGGATGTAGCCGTGTTAGCTAGCTTGATGTTAGCAGGTTGTCTGCTAGCTAGCCTCAGGCCTCAGCTAGCTTAGGAAGCAAGGTGGGCGTGTTTGTCAGCACGTAGGCTTACCCCCATAGGCTCATCCCACGCCCCCCCTTAGCTCCACCCTCTCAACCCCCACCTTCCCCCGTTATTACGAAACCCACCGTGGTTCTGGCAAAACCACGCCCTGTGCTCGCCTACGCAGCTGTCAAGCGCCGGGATTGGCCAGGCGCCCATGCTCACGTGAGCCAATGGGACGAGGATTTATTTGATAAGCTCCAGGTGCGCTTCCTGACACGCCACTGACTGACAATGACAAGGCCTCAGCCTGCATGAAAAAGCTCCACGGCGTGCTGCCAACATGATTTCAAATGAAGAAGAAAAGC
>NW_028150110.1:0-10287 GCF_964638095.1 Poromitra crassiceps | reverse complement strand
GAAAAAAAAAAAAAAAATCCAAAATCAGACAGAGTGTTGAGACCAGAGAGGCTAAGACCGCATTGACTCAGTGCGGTTTTCAGCCTCTCTGGTGTCAAGTCTGATTTTGAAAAAAAAAAAAAAAAATCCAAAATCAGACAGAGTGTTGACACCAGAGAGGCTAAGACCGCATTGACTCAGTGCGGTATTCAGCCTCTCTGGTGTCAAGTCTGATTTTGGAGAAAAAAAAAAAAAAATCCAAAATCAGACAGAGTGTTGAGACCAGAGAGGCTAAGACCGCATTGACTCAGTGCGGTATTCAGCCTCTCTGGTGTCAAGTCTGATTTTGAAAAAAAAAAAAAAAAATCCAAAATCAGACAGAGTGTTGACACCAGAGAGGCTAAGACCGCATTGACTCAGTGCGGTATTCAGCCTCTCTGGTGTCAAGTCTGATTTTGGAAAAAAAAAAAAAAAAAATCCAAAATCAGACAGAGTGTTGAGACCAGAGAGGCTAAGACCGCATTGACTCAGTGCGGTATTCAGCCTCTCTGGTGTCAAGTCTGATTTTGGAAAAAAAAAAAAAAAATCCAAAATCAGACAGAGTGTTGAGACCAGAGAGGCTAAGACCGCATTGACTCAGTGCGGTATTCAGCCTCTCTGGTGTCAAGTCTGATTTTGAAAAAAAAAAAAAAAAAATCCAAAATCAGACAGAGTGTTGACACCAGAGAGGCTAAGACCGCATTGACTCAGTGCGGTATTCAGCCTCTCTGGTGTCAAGTCTGATTTTGAAAAAAAAAAAAAAAAATCCAAAATCAGACAGAGTGTTGACACCAGAGAGGCTAAGACCGCATTGACTCAGTGCGGTATTCAGCCTCTCTGGTGTCAAGTCTGATTTGAAAAAAAAAAAAAAAAATCCAAAATCAGACAGAGTGTTGACACCAGAGAGGCTAAGACCGCATTGACTCAGTGCGGTATTCAGCCTCTCTGGTGTCAAGTCTGATTTTGAAAAAAAAAAAAAAAAATCCAAAATCAGACAGAGTGTTGAGACCAGAGAGGCTAAGACCGCATTGACTCAGTGCGGTATTCAGCCTCTGGTGTCAAGTCTGATTTTGGAAAAAAAAAAAAAAAAATCCAAAATCAGACAGAGTGTTGAGACCAGAGAGGCTAAGACCGCATTGACTCAGTGCGGTATTCAGCCTCTCTGGTGTCAAGTCTGATTTTGAAAAAAAAAAAAAAAAAATCCAAAATCAGACAGAGTGTTGACACCAGAGAGGCTAAGACCGCATTGACTCAGTGCGGTATTCAGCCTCTCTGGTGTCAAGTCTGATTTTGAAAAAAAAAAAAAAAAATCCAAAATCAGACAGAGTGTTGACACCAGAGAGGCTAAGACCGCATTGACTCAGTGCGGTATTCAGCCTCTCTGGTGTCAAGTCTGATTTTGGAAAAAAAAAAAAAAAAATCCAAAATCAGACAGAGTGTTGAGACCAGAGAGGCTAAGACCGCATTGACTCAGTGCGGTATTCAGCCTCTCTGGTGTCAAGTCTGATTTTGGAAAAAAAAAAAAAAAAATCCAAAATCAGACAGAGTGTTGACACCAGAGAGGCTAAGACCGCATTGACTCAGTGCGGTATTCAGCCTCTCTGGTGTCAAGTCTGATTTTGGAAAAAAAAAAAAAAAAATCCAAAATCAGACAGAGTGTTGACACCAGAGAGGCTAAGACCGCATTGACTCAGTGCGGTATTCAGCCTCTGGTGTCAAGTCTGATTTTGGAAAAAAAAAAAAAAAAATCCAAAATCAGACAGAGTGTTGAGACCAGAGAGGCTAAGACCGCATTGACTCAGTGCGGTATTCAGCCTCTCTGGTGTCAAGTCTGATTTTGGAAAAAAAAAAAAAAAAAATCCAAAATCAGACAGAGTGTTGAGACCAGAGAGGCTAAGACCGCATTGACTCAGTGCGGTATTCAGCCTCTCTGGTGTCAAGTCTGATTTTGGAAAAAAAAAAAAAAAAATCCAAAATCAGACAGAGTGTTGACACCAGAGAGGCTAAGACCGCATTGACTCAGTGCGGTATTCAGCCTCTCTGGTGTCAAGTCTGATTTTGGAAAAAAAAAAAAAAAAATACAAAATCAGACAGAGTGTTGAGACCAGAGAGGCTAAGACCGCATTGACTCAGTGCGGTATTCAGCCTCTCTGGTGTCAAGTCTGATTTTGGAAAAAAAAAAAAAAAAATCCAAAATCAGACAGAGTGTTGACACCAGAGAGGCTAAGACCGCATTGACTCAGTGCGGTATTCAGCCTCTCTGGTGTCAAGTCTGATTTTGGAAAAAAAAAAAAAAAATCCAAAATCAGACAGAGTGTTGAGACCAGAGAGGCTAAGACCGCATTGACTCAGTGCGGTATTCAGCCTCTCTGGTGTCAAGTCTGATTTTGAAAAAAAAAAAAAAAAAATCCAAAATCAGACAGAGTGTTGACACCAGAGAGGCTAAGACCGCATTGACTCAGTGCGGTATTCAGCCTCTCTGGTGTCAAGTCTGATTTAAAAAAAAAAAAAAAAAATCCAAAATCAGACAGAGTGTTGACACCAGAGAGGCTAAGACCGCATTGACTCAGTGCGGTATTCAGCCTCTCTGGTGTCAAGTCTGATTTAAAAAAAAAAAAAAAAATCCAAAATCAGACAGAGTGTTGACACCAGAGAGGCTAAGACCGCATTGACTCAGTGCGGTATTCAGCCTCTCTGGTGTCAAGTCTGATTTTTGAAAAAAAAAAAAAAAATCCAAAATCAGACAGAGTGTTGACACCAGAAAGGCTAAGACCGCATTGACTCAGTGCGGTATTCAGCCTCTCTGGTGTCAAGTCTGATTTTGGAAAAAAAAAAAAAAAAATCCAAAATCAGACAGAGTGTTGAGACCAGAGAGGCTAAGACCGCATTGACTCAGTGCGGTATTCAGCCTCTCTGGTGTCAAGTCTGATTTTGGAAAAAAAAAAAAAAAAATCCAAAATCAGACAGAGTGTTGACACCAGAGAGGCTAAGACCGCATTGACTCAGTGCGGTATTCAGCCTCTGGTGTCAAGTCTGATTTTGGAAAAAAAAAAAAAAAAAAATCCAAAATCAGACAGAGTGTTGAGACCAGAGAGGCTAAGACCGCATTGACTCAGTGCGGTATTCAGCCTCTCTGGTGTCAAGTCTGATTTTTGAAAAAAAAAAAAAAAAATCCAAAATCAGACAGAGTGTTGACACCAGAAAGGCTAAGACCGCATTGACTCAGTGCGGTATTCAGCCTCTCTGGTGTCAAGTCTGATTTTGGAAAAAAAAAAAAAAAAATCCAAAATCAGACAGAGTGTTGAGACCAGAGAGGCTAAGACCGCATTGACTCAGTGCGGTATTCAGCCTCTCTGGTGTCAAGTCTGATTTTGGAAAAAAAAAAAAAAAAATCCAAAATCAGACAGAGTGTTGACACCAGAGAGGCTAAGACCGCATTGACTCAGTGCGGTATTCAGCCTCTGGTGTCAAGTCTGATTTTGGAAAAAAAAAAAAAAAAAATCCAAAATCAGACAGAGTGTTGAGACCAGAGAGGCTAATACCGCATTGACTCAGTGCGGTATTCAGCCTCTCTGGTGTCAAGTCTGATTTTGGAAAAAAAAAAAAAAAAAATCCAAAATCAGACAGAGTGTTGAGACCAGAGAGGCTAAGACCGCATTGACTCAGTGCGGTATTCAGCCTCTCTGGTGTCAAGTCTGATTTTGGAAAAAAAAAAAAAAAAATCCAAAATCAGACAGAGTGTTGACACCAGAGAGGCTAAGACCGCATTGACTCAGTGCGGTATTCAGCCTCTCTGGTGTCAAGTCTGATTTTGGAAAAAAAAAAAAAAAAATACAAAATCAGACAGAGTGTTGAGACCAGAGAGGCTAAGACCGCATTGACTCAGTGCGGTATTCAGCCTCTCTGGTGTCAAGTCTGATTTTGGAAAAAAAAAAAAAAAAAATCCAAAATCAGACAGAGTGTTGACACCAGAGAGGCTAAGACCGCATTGACTCAGTGCGGTATTCAGCCTCTGGTGTCAAGTCTGATTTTTGAAAAAAAAAAAAAAAAATCCAAAATCAGACAGAGTGTTGACACCAGAAAGGCTAAGACCGCATTGACTCAGTGCGGTATTCAGCCTCTCTGGTGTCAAGTCTGATTTTGGAAAAAAAAAAAAAAAAAATCCAAAATCAGACAGAGTGTTGAGACCAGAGAGGCTAAGACCGCATTGACTCAGTGCGGTATTCAGCCTCTCTGGTGTCAAGTCTGATTTTGGAAAAAAAAAAAAAAAAATCCAAAATCAGACAGAGTGTTGACACCAGAGAGGCTAAGACCGCATTGACTCAGTGCGGTATTCAGCCTCTGGTGTCAAGTCTGATTTTGGAAAAAAAAAAAAAAAAAATCCAAAATCAGACAGAGTGTTGAGACCAGAGAGGCTAATACCGCATTGACTCAGTGCGGTATTCAGCCTCTCTGGTGTCAAGTCTGATTTTGGAAAAAAAAAAAAAAAAATCCAAAATCAGACAGAGTGTTGAGACCAGAGAGGCTAAGACCGCATTGACTCAGTGCGGTATTCAGCCTCTCTGGTGTCAAGTCTGATTTTGGAAAAAAAAAAAAAAAAATCCAAAATCAGACAGAGTGTTGACACCAGAGAGGCTAAGACCGCATTGACTCAGTGCGGTATTCAGCCTCTCTGGTGTCAAGTCTGATTTTGGAAAAAAAAAAAAAAAAATACAAAATCAGACAGAGTGTTGAGACCAGAGAGGCTAAGACCGCATTGACTCAGTGCGGTATTCAGCCTCTCTGGTGTCAAGTCTGATTTTGGAAAAAAAAAAAAAAAAATCCAAAATCAGACAGAGTGTTGACACCAGAGAGGCTAAGACCGCATTGACTCAGTGCGGTATTCAGCCTCTGGTGTCAAGTCTGATTTTGGAAAAAAAAAAAAAAAATCCAAAATCAGACAGAGTGTTGAGACCAGAGAGGCTAAGACCGCATTGACTCAGTGCGGTATTCAGCCTCTCTGGTGTCAAGTCTGATTTTGAAAAAAAAAAAAAAAAAATCCAAAATCAGACAGAGTGTTGACACCAGAGAGGCTAAGACCGCATTGACTCAGTGCGGTATTCAGCCTCTCTGGTGTCAAGTCTGATTTAAAAAAAAAAAAAAAAAAATTAAAAATCAGACAGAGTGTTGACACCAGAGAGGCTAAGAAAGACCGCATTGACTCAGTGCGGTATTCAGCCTCTCTGGTGTCAAGTCTGATTTAAAAAAAAAAAAAAAAAATCCAAAATCAGACAGAGTGTTGACACCAGAGAGGCTAAGACCGCATTGACTCAGTGCGGTATTCAGCCTCTCTGGTGTCAAGTCTGATTTTTGAAAAAAAAAAAAAAAAATCCAAAATCAGACAGAGTGTTGACACCAGAAAGGCTAAGACCGCATTGACTCAGTGCGGTATTCAGCCTCTCTGGTGTCAAGTCTGATTTTGGAAAAAAAAAAAAAAAAATCCAAAATCAGACAGAGTGTTGAGACCAGAGAGGCTAAGACCGCATTGACTCAGTGCGGTATTCAGCCTCTCTGGTGTCAAGTCTGATTTTGGAAAAAAAAAAAAAAAAAATCCAAAATCAGACAGAGTGTTGACACCAGAGAGGCTAAGACCGCATTGACTCAGTGCGGTATTCAGCCTCTGGTGTCAAGTCTGATTTTGGAAAAAAAAAAAAAAAAAAATCCAAAATCAGACAGAGTGTTGAGACCAGAGAGGCTAAGACCGCATTGACTCAGTGCGGTATTCAGCCTCTCTGGTGTCAAGTCTGATTTTTGAAAAAAAAAAAAAAAAATCCAAAATCAGACAGAGTGTTGACACCAGAAAGGCTAAGACAGCATTGACTCAGTGCGGTATTCAGCCTCTCTGGTGTCAAGTCTGATTTTGGAAAAAAAAAAAAAAAAAATCCAAAATCAGACAGAGTGTTGAGACCAGAGAGGCTAAGACCGCATTGACTCAGTGCGGTATTCAGCCTCTCTGGTGTCAAGTCTGATTTTGGAAAAAAAAAAAAAAAAATCCAAAATCAGACAGAGTGTTGACACCAGAGAGGCTAAGACCGCATTGACTCAGTGCGGTATTCAGCCTCTGGTGTCAAGTCTGATTTTGGAAAAAAAAAAAAAAAAAATCCAAAATCAGACAGAGTGTTGAGACCAGAGAGGCTAAGACCGCATTGACTCAGTGCGGTATTCAGCCTCTCTGGTGTCAAGTCTGATTTTGAAAAAAAAAAAAAAAAAATCCAAAATCAGACAGAGTGTTGACACCAGAGAGGCTAAGACCGCATTGACTCAGTGCGGTATTCAGCCTCTCTGGTGTCAAGTCTGATTTAAAAAAAAAAAAAAAAATCCAAAATCAGACAGAGTGTTGACACCAGAGAGGCTAAGACCGCATTGACTCAGTGCGGTATTCAGCCTCTCTGGTGTCAAGTCTGATTTTTGAAAAAAAAAAAAAAAAATCCAAAATCAGACAGAGTGTTGACACCAGAGAGGCTAAGACCGCATTGACTCAGTGCGGTATTCAGCCTCTCTGGTGTCAAGTCTGATTTTGAAAAAAAAAAAAAAAAAATCCAAAATCAGACAGAGTGTTGACACCAGAGAGGCTAAGACCGCATTGACTCAGTGCGGTATTCAGCCTCTCTGGTGTCAAGTCTGATTTTGAAAAAAAAAAAAAAAAATCCAAAATCAGACAGAGTGTTGACACCAGAGAGGCTAAGACCGCATTGACTCAGTGCGGTATTCAGCCTCTCTGGTGTCAAGTCTGATTTTGGAAAAAAAAAAAAAAAAAAATCCAAAATCAGACAGAGTGTTGAGACCAGAGAGGCTAAGACCGCATTGACTCAGTGCGGTATTCAGCCTCTCTGGTGTCAAGTCTGATTTTGGAAAAAAAAAAAAAAAAATCCAAAATCAGACAGAGTGTTGACACCAGAGAGGCTAAGACCGCATTGACTCAGTGCGGTATTCAGCCTCTCTGGTGTCAAGTCTGATTTTGGAAAAAAAAAAAAAAAATCCAAAATCAGACAGAGTGTTGAGACCAGAGAGGCTAAGACCGCATTGACTCAGTGCGGTATTCAGCCTCTCTGGTGTCAAGTCTGATTTTGAAAAAAAAAAAAAAAAAATCCAAAATCAGACAGAGTGTTGACACCAGAGAGGCTAAGACCGCATTGACTCAGTGCGGTATTCAGCCTCTCTGGTGTCAAGTCTGATTTTTGAAAAAAAAAAAAAAAAATCCAAAATCAGACAGAGTGTTGACACCAGAGAGGCTAAGACCGCATTGACTCAGTGCGGTATTCAGCCTCTCTGGTGTCAAGTCTGATTTGAAAAAAAAAAAAAAAAAAATCCAAAATCAGACAGAGTGTTGACACCAGAGAGGCTAAGACCGCATTGACTCAGTGCGGTATTCAGCCTCTCTGGTGTCAAGTCTGATTTTGGAAAAAAAAAAAAAAAAAATCCAAAATCAGACAGAGTGTTGAGACCAGAGAGGCTAAGACCGCATTGACTCAGTGCGGTATTCAGCCTCTCTGGTGTCAAGTCTGATTTTGGAAAAAAAAAAAAAAAAATCCAAAATCAGACAGAGTGTTGACACCAGAGAGGCTAAGACCGCATTGACTCAGTGCGGTATTCAGCCTCTCTGGTGTCAAGTCTGATTTTGGAAAAAAAAAAAAAAAAAATCCAAAATCTTGAGACCAGAGAGGCTAAGACCGCATTGACTCAGTGCGGTATTCAGCCTCTCTGGTGTCAAGTCTGATTTTGGAAAAAAAAAAAAAAAAATCCAAAATCAGACAGAGTGTTGACACCAGAGAGGCTAAGACCGCATTGACTCAGTGCGGTATTCAGCCTCTGGTGTCAAGTCTGATTTTGGAAAAAAAAAAAAAAAAATCCAAAATCAGACAGAGTGTTGAGACCAGAGAGGCTAAGACCGCATTGACTCAGTGCGGTATTCAGCCTCTCTGGTGTCAAGTCTGATTTTAGAAAAAAAAAAAAAAAAAAATCCAAAATCAGACAGAGTGTTGAGACCAGAGAGGCTAAGACCGCATTGACTCAGTGCGGTATTCAGCCTCTCTGGTGTCAAGTCTGATTTTTGAAAAAAAAAAAAAAAATCCAAAATCAGACAGAGTGTTGACACCAGAGAGGCTAAGACCGCATTGACTCAGTGCGGTATTCAGCCTCTCTGGTGTCAAGTCTGATTTAAAAAAAAAAAAAAAAAATCCAAAATCAGACAGAGTGTTGACACCAGAGAGGCTAAGACCGCATTGACTCAGTGCGGTATTCAGCCTCTCTGGTGTCAAGTCTGATTTTTGAAAAAAAAAAAAAAAAATCCAAAATCAGACAGAGTGTTGACACCAGAAAGGCTAAGACCGCATTGACTCAGTGCGGTATTCAGCCTCTCTGGTGTCAAGTCTGATTTTGGAAAAAAAAAAAAAAAAATCCAAAATCAGACAGAGTGTTGACACCAGAGAGGCTAAGACCGCATTGACTCAGTGCGGTATTCAGCCTCTCTGGTGTCAAGTCTGATTTTTGAAAAAAAAAAAAAAAAATCCAAAATCAGACAGAGTGTTGACACCAGAGAGGCTAAGACCGCATTGACTCAGTGCGGTATTCAGCCTCTCTGTGTCAAGTCTGATTAGAAAAAAAAAAAAAAAAAATCCAAAATCAGACAGAGTGTTGACACCAGAGAGGCTAAGACCGCATTGACTCAGTGCGGTATTCAGCCTCTCTGGTGTCAAGTCTGATTTTGGAAAAAAAAAAAAAAAAATCCAAAATCAGACAGAGTGTTGAGACCAGAGAGGCTAAGACCGCATTGACTCAGTGCGGTATTCAGCCTCTCTGGTGTCAAGTCTGATTTTGGAAAAAAAAAAAAAAAAAATCCAAAATCAGACAGAGTGTTGACACCAGAGAGGCTAAGACCGCATTGACTCAGTGCGGTATTCAGCCTCTCTGGTGTCAAGTCTGATTTTGGAAAAAAAAAAAAAAAAATCCAAAATCAGACAGAGTGTTGAGACCAGAGAGGCTAAGACCGCATTGACTCAGTGCGGTATTCAGCCTCTCTGGTGTCAAGTCTGATTTTGGAAAAAAAAAAAAAAAAAATCCAAAATCAGACAGAGTGTTGACACCAGAGAGGCTAAGACCGCATTGACTCAGTGCGGTATTCAGCCTCTCTGGTGTCAAGTCTGATTTTGGAAAAAAAAAAAAAAAAAATCCAAAATCAGACAGAGTGTTGAGACCAGAGAGGCTAAGACCGCATTGACTCAGTGCGGTATTCAGCCTCTCTGGTGTCAAGTCTGATTTTGGAAAAAAAAAAAAAAAAAATCCAAAATCAGACAGAGTGTTGAGACCAGAGAGGCTAAGACCGCATTGACTCAGTGCGGTATTCAGCCTCTCTGGTGTCAAGTCTGATTTTGGAAAAAAAAAAAAAAAAATCCAAAATCAGACAGAGTGTTGACACCAGAGAGGCTAAGACCGCATTGACTCAGTGCGGTATTCAGCCTCTCTGGTGTCAAGTCTGATTTTGGAAAAAAAAAAAAAAAATCCAAAATCAGACAGAGTGTTGAGACCAGAGAGGCTAAGACCGCATTGACTCAGTGCGGTATTCAGCCTCTCTGGTGTCAAGTCTGATTTTGAAAAAAAAAAAAAAAAATCCAAAATCAGACAGAGTGTTGACACCAGAGAGGCTAAGACCGCATTGACTCAGTGCGGTATTCAGCCTCTCTGGTGTCAAGTCTGATTTTGAAAAAAAAAAAAAAAATCCAAAATCAGACAGAGTGTTGACACCAGAGAGGCTAAGACCGCATTGACTCAGTGCGGTATTCAGCCTCTCTGGTGTCAAGTCTGATTTTGAAAAAAAAAAAAAAAAATCCAAAATCAGACAGAGTGTTGACACCAGAGAGGCTAAGACCGCATTGACTCAGTGCGGTATTCAGCCTCTCTGGTGTCAAGTCTGATTTTTGAAAAAAAAAAAAAAAATCCAAAATCAGACAGAGTGTTGACACCAGAAAGGCTAAGACCGCATTGACTCAGTGCGGTATTCAGCCTCTCTGGTGTCAAGTCTGATTTTGGAAAAAAAAAAAAAAAAAATCCAAAATCAGACAGAGTGTTGAGACCAGAGAGGCTAAGACCGCATTGACTCAGTGCGGTATTCAGCCTCTCTGGTGTCAAGTCTGATTTTGGAAAAAAAAAAAAAAAAAATCCAAAATCAGACAGAGTGTTGACACCAGAGAGGCTAAGACCGCATTGACTCAGTGCGGTATTCAGCCTCTGTGT